>NW_027170032.1:155000-185000 GCF_036898095.1 Palaemon carinicauda | reverse complement strand
AAAAACTTAACACTATTCTTCTTAAAACACATTTATCAAAGTCGTCTAGAGCAGTCACAGGACAAGGATGAAGCCTAATTCTTTCTTGAAATTTCGGTTTTCCAAATTCTTCTTGCGTGACTCGTCCCTCCTTGATGATTCTACGTACTATTCTTTCAGGAACATTTGTGGTTTCAGAAGTACGGATACATGCTTTGGTGACATCAGTAAAAGGGCCGCGGTTCATCTTCTCTTTTGTGAAATACTTGTACACACTGTGTACTATTTCCCTGGCATTGGGACGGAGAACACGATTTGGAGATGTTTTCATGGTTTATGTTTGCTAGATAATGCAGTCTCTGTCTCAAACACTACATTTTATACCCCAAGATCTACCATTCTAGGGATTAAATATAGCTCGCTGATATTTGCTACATAAATTTACCCTTGAGACCTCCAAGGACAGGTCAATCGGATTTCAAACTTCCCTTCTGTGCGAGTCATATTAAGACGGTAGGATAAAACTGGCAAATATCTTGGGATTATGATTTTGGAGGACATGTACTTGGTTGTAATTATCCTTATAGAAATGAATACCTTACACTGCTAAAAATATGCCGAAAAAAACGGTAAAAATCCAGTAATAAATGTTGCCAGAAATTTACCGTCTAATAAATGGAAATATTGACTTAAATGGTAATATTATGATCATCAACCCGTAATAACATAACAGGGTAGGGTAAAAATTACTCTCCAATATTTTACTGAATTACGGCTAAGAACAGTATATTTTTACGGATAATGTCCGATTAAGATTACGCTTATTTAACAGTGTACCTAATGAAATATATACTGTATGCTCGACAAGAATAACAGGAGAGAGAGAGAGAGAGAGAGAGAGAGAGAGAGAGAGAGAGAGAGAGAGAGAGAGAGAGAGAGAGAGAGAGAGAGAGAGAGAGCAGATTTAATCTTGTCTTAATCCAATGAGATTAGTGAAAAAGGTGAGGATGCACCCTGGGCATACCCTGGGGAATGTCATCTGTCTTTAACGGCTAGCATTAGTCTCACTCAGTTTGGATGGCTCGTCTCTAACCGCAGTGTTCATTTTTCCTTAAAGTGGTCGAAATATTTTGACATGGATACGCTGTACAGGGGAACAGAAATCGTCTCAGCGGCCACGACAGAATGGTTTGACTATAGTCACCCTCAGGAGACGATGACCACCCATCCAGAGCAGCAACCCACAGACCAAACGGATAAATGGGTCACCGGCAACTGAACAGGTAAGCCCTCATTCAAGCTGGGGTTTGTCTTAAAGATGTATAAAGACTTCAAGATTCTCATTTGGCTGACGCTACTATGTCTGTCAGTAATTTTGACATTTTCCTTAGAAATGGCATGACCAGATCTAAATGGGTCGTCATAAATAGCTGAAATTGGCTTCTTATTTAAAGGTATATTGGTTCGTATCGATCTCCCCATGTGATCCGAAATCCTACACTGAAGCTGTCTAGATGTGCTTCTAGGGTAGCATTCATTTACAGAGTGCACATTGAAAAGTTTATATGACACCGGAACACAAGGAAGTAGGCAGACTCCCCTTATGTTTAAAAAAGAGCCAACTGAGAGCTTGTTATAGTCGAACCAAACGAAAGTGGCGGGTGAGAGAAGTTCTTTTCTCAATGCATCGTATTTACATCAAAATATTTCGGACAGCATACCTTCAAGACCCCCCTCTGAAGATATGAAGAAGAATCTGACCTGCGGATTAACTGATTTAGCGTGTTAGACTAATCCTGCTTTTTTTTCCAGATGAGTTTGACAATTAACTCTTAACCTTTTAACTTCTGGCCATTTCCATTTTTATAGTTGTAGTTATCAGTTTACTGGAATAATTTGCAATAACAGCTTTATGTACAATTTGCTTCCCTCGTGACAACCAAGTTCGTTATCTCTCTCTCTCTCTCTCTCTCTCTCTCTCTCTCTCTCTCTCTCTCTCTCTCTCTCTCATATATATATATATATATATATATATATATATATATATATATATATATATATATATATATATATATATATATATATATATACATATATATATATATATATATATATATATATATATATATATATATATATATATATATATATATAATGCATGTAAGTGGGCATGAAAACTTCTTAATAGAAAAATCTAATGTAAACTAAGCCATCATTTCGATGCTATGTAGATTTTCATGTTTTATATTTCTATATTTCAGACCATAATAAGAAAGGGTAGTTAAATGATATGCAGAATATGAACAAATGTGTATTTTATTAGAAATGGAAAATGGGCTCGGTGTGTACTGTATAGTAAATACAGTATATGGAAATAATTTTCATAGCCAGTCTCCATATGATAAAAAAAGATTACTGGTGATATTTAAATCTCATTTCAATTCTCATTGTCGTCGTCATCGTCGTCATCATCATCTGAGGAACCTATAATGATTACGAATGAGTCGAGTAAGTGTTCCGCGACGTCCTCTAGTTCACAATCCTTTCTTTGTAAATTTCTCATATACTTCACAGCATTACTCCAATTTTGTTTACTAACTTGCTGCAAAGCCTCTTGAAGTAGGGGTTTCAAGCTGGCCATCTTAAAAGCCTTTTTCTTAGCAATGTATCTTTTAACCTGACCCCAGATCAATTCATTAGGGTTGTACTGGCAGTGATAAGACGGCAACCTGACGATCCTATGACCATTTTCACGGCCCATTTTATCTATCACATAGTACTTTTCTATTCGAGAAGAACTTGACTTCACCATTTCAAGAGGCTCACTTTTTCGTAAGTCATCTGTCGGAGTTTCTCCTTTTTTGATCAGCCACTCCTTTATAATGTGTTTCCTATCCGAAATTGTCGGTGCTTTATCAATGATTACCGAATGATAGGATGCGTTATCCATTACGATAACAGATGAGGGCGGGATGTTTGGTAGCAATTGCAATTGAAACCACTCTTCAAATACTTTGCTATTCATCTGATTATAGTAATCAACATCGTTGATTGCCTTAAAAATTAATGCTGCATTATGCACAAACCCATCCTTTGTACCGGTGTGCACGACTATCAGTCTACCCCATTGCCGGTAGGGTGCTTAACCCCTATTGTTTTTTTTCTCTCTCTTTTGTTTTCCAGCATTTAGTAACAGTATAATTCTGATTTAGCCACGTCTCATCCAGGTACACGATACGCTGATTCTCGTTTTCATATACCTTCCTCATAACACGCAAAAACTTATTCCTTGCAGCTGACACATCACCTCGTTCTAATAAAAATTTTCTTCCATTCACTTTCCCATAATGAAATCCGATTTCATGCAAGATTTTTCTAAGAGATTTACGACAACCCTTGAATTTAGTCTTTGCGGGCTTCTTGCAAAACAGTAGTTATGGTGGGTAGCTCTTTTCTAACATAGAACCTACTCGACGTAATGCTTCCTTGTCAAAATCACCCAGATCGATCACTGGTCGAGGACGAATTCTTTTCTTATCTTTGAACATACATTGTCCAAATTCTTTTTCGAAATCATTTCCTTCCTTAATGATTCTCTCAACAGTCCTTTTTGGGAACTGCTGTTGCTTCACTCGTACGATCACAAACTTTTGCCGCGTCAATCAAAGGAGCATTGTTTTTCTTTTCTTTAGTAAAATATCTGTGAACATTATCAACGATTTCCTTGGCTGAAGAGGAGAGAATTTGCCATAGTAAGTACTGTCGATTGACGTTCTACTACTTATCCGAATAACTGCTTTATATACGGAGAGATGAAGTACCAATTATAAACAAGGTTTGTTTGAAGTGACATTTATGGCTTTTGATGACACGATTGGAGTCCAAATCTTATAAGCTGAAAATCCAAGGGCTTAAGATATAAAAGGATAGATTGTGGGATTTAAATTTTGACCTAAGCTCTGGTCTGTTTTCCGATAATCCGGTGATATTCTTTTACCTAAAATCTGACTTTTCTGGAATTATCAAGAAAATGACAGCTGTTGGATCCCCTTCTCCTGTATGAATACTAGGTCTTTGTATAATATTTTCATTGTTGATTCTAATGATGTCCCTAATGGATGAAACTACTAAGTCCAATCAAGTTTCTTTATTTTCCCTTCCTGGCTATTATTTATGCTCATCACGTGTCAGCTCTCGTGATATATATATATATATATATATATATATATATATATATATATATATATATATATATATATATATATATATATATATATATATATATATATATATATATATATATATATATATATATATATATATATATATATATATATATATATATATATATATATCAAAGATTGAGAAACAGAGACAACCCTATGAAGAAGTCTGACGGAACGAGGCCTCTCCCCTCAAAGACCTTAATCCATCTTCTGATTCAGGAATTCTCTAATCCCCCCTGTCCAGGTAAAATGACCGAAATCGACAGATTTCCACACGATATATTGTGTGTCTCACCCGCTACTTTCGTTTGGTTTTACTATAGTAAAAATTAGTTTTAAATCTATGTGGGGATAACACTTCCCCGCAACACTCACAACCTCTGTTCTTAGTCTCTCCGAAACATAACCATAGTATGGAAAGGAGACATATAACTTTTTCTTACTGACCGTTTGAATTGCTAAATTTTGACTGTATATTTTACCTTAAAACTTCTTGACTTGATTGTAATAGAGGTTCAGAGGGAACCCATTGTTAACAAAAGAGGATTCTAGATAATTTTTTTCCTCATGAAACCCCAGATAAGTTGAACATACATGATAACATCTATATAACAGTGTTTTTATCGAACCTCTAATACAATAAATTTTGAGCAAAGTTAAAAATATTTTTTTGGGTGAGATAGCCATGTCGTCCTTGTGGACCCAACCTTTTTGCTGACCCCACCCGAAACTACTCTATCTGGGGCTATTCCTGCTTAAATTCAAGTAAAGAAATGGCAGATGGTAGTAGTGCGGATAGGGGGTCCACCGGGCACCTAGATCGACACCCCCTTCTTTCGCCATTCTTCTCCCTCAAAGAGTTAAATCTATTCGGGATGAAGATTGCTATGTATCATATTTAAAAAATACGTCCCCCGATATTATGGGATGTCATCAAAATTTTTATGGATACTCGCGCCAGGAGTTAGAATCCTGGAGACCTTTGGTTTATTTCTCTTCAAGTATCACTGTAGCAAATATCCCTTAGAATGCTACCTAAAGGAACCTTTCATCAGTACGACATGGCGGAGCCCAAAAAAAAGTGTATTTACTAAGAACAGTGCAGTTTAAGGTTGGTCAATTGGTTAAGAGGGAAACAATGGGTTCTGATTTGTCTCTGAAACAGTTAAGAGCAAAAATTACTTACTTTATACGAAGAGCGGCTAGTATGCAATCGGGTCACGACCCTAGGAAAGTGGCTTCCTCCTTGAATTTTTCCAGTATATAACCTTTGAGTGACTGCAGGCATATACTGGTTGGAAGTCCACTAGGGTTTTTCAGGCATTACCCAAAGTAATTGGAGGAGATATGCCCTTTTGTGGTGGGTCCGGGAAGTGTTATTAAACCTGCTGCAATGATGTAGCCCACAGTGCGTCCTAGGGAACTCTTCCAGCTTGTTATTAGCATTGAGTAAACAATTGGTTTTTGCTTCATGGAAAAAAGAAAAAAAGGCAATTAATCATTTACTTTTCAGTTTCACATGTGTCTCTCCGACGCGATGTTTGTTCCTTCAGTGCTATAGCCTAACTGTCTAAATGTTGGATAAGCTATATCTATTTTGGTTAGGGAGATTACCCTTTTTTGTACATGTGTGATCATGTGTCTATTGATCAGGTTTATCTTGTCATAAGTTCCCTACGGTTCCTTATATCATGTATTTGTCCCTTAATGTTACCTTGTGTCTGGGTATAGATGGGATGTATTTACTTTTCTACATAAATTTTCCAAATGCTGTTAATGATGATTGCTTGTTAACCTTTGCACTGATTCGTGTAAATAAAAGTGCGTATGTTATTAAATGCCTTTTATTTTATGCCCTATTGGTATGCTTATATTTACCTTAGCGGCAATAAATTTAGTGTGCCTCCTTATTATTATCCTTCCTGAACATAATCGGATTTATTTCTCCTGGCGGGTATTGGATCCATACGTCTTACCTACGATGCCTCCTTCAGTTTCGGGTTCCTTAGGGTTCCCGACACTAAACTCAGGGGATTTTCCAATTGCGGAGGACGGTCCTTTGGTTCTTATTGCCTTCTTGTCGCACCATCATACTTGTCCTCCGAACTGTTCTGGGATATATAGTTGAAGGCGATACCTATGCCTTGTCGGAATAAGACTGTAAGTGCATTTCGGTATTGGGACCTCTCTGAGGCTTCCTACCGAGTTATAAGTAATTGTCTGGTACACTTCCATTAGGACGACATAGCTTGAGCCCAAAAATCCGATTTTGACCTAGGAAAAATCCCTTTTAGGGTGAGATAGCCATGTCGTCCTGATGGCCCACCCGGTACGTTGTCTCTCCCAGATGCCTTTTAGGATGCCCGTTTTCACAGTAGTTACGCTGCTATGTGGAATGACGTCATCAGTGACAAACAGTACCATGAGGAGAGAGGATACGTAACGGCTCCTCACCTATCGTTCTCCCTAGTTTCCTAGACTGGGTTAAGTCTATTAGGGGTTCAGATATCTATGGTTATATACCGGTACATCCCTGATTATACACGATATCTTAGGATAGTCGTCCCGTGGGTTAGAACCCCGTGATACCGGACGGTAATTCTTTTGTAATATCACTCGCAGAAATATTATACAGTAGGAAGCTGCCGGAAGGACCTTCCATCAGGATGACATGGCTATCTAACACAAAAATAGATTTTTCCTACGTCAAAATCCGTTTTAATTCACAGATCACATATGTCGGCTTTTAATTTTTTTTTTATATTTATAAAACTACAAAATAACTTCAAGTACGTATATCCTTTTCTGTACTTATCAGATAAGTATTCTAACTGTATTGTCAAATATAACGATAGTTCTTGGTAATGGAGAGAAAACACGGCTGGATGATAGCAACTTACACACAGATTAAATAAATGTAAGTATCAGAGAATTTTTCTTCCTGATATTGTTATTTCCAATGGGCTGTGCGAACAGGTAGGCCTACCAGCAGTCTGGATGTAATAAGGAGATATAACTAGAAAATAAAGAACGTAAAACATATTATGGATTGTGGGGTAAATGTAGACGGTTGGGACAGGCGTAAGGTTTAAAGGCCACTCATGATTGGCAGGGGAAGGGACAGTGACATTACCCTATCAAGCAGGACAATGCCCTAGAGTCTGACCATATATACAGATGAACAGTGCTTAAGCCCCCTCTCCACCCATTATAGGACCAAAGAGAACCAGGCAATGTCTGCAGATGACTCAGCAGATAAACCCATAGGCTCCCCCTCCCTATTCTTAGCTCACAAGGATGGTGAGGTTACAGACACCAAACGAACTAACAAGTTCGAGCGGGCCTCTAAACTCAGCCTGGCGATCACCAGTCAGGGACGTTACCATATCGGCCACCATAACTTGGTTATTACTTGTAACTATTTTATATTTTCATTTACGGGGAAGTTCTTGTTTGTCTTGGTCTGATATACGATATAAAGCACGTTTTGCCATTTAAGAGATATTGTCTAATTTAGTTTTACCTTGCCAGGAGGTTAACTACTTCACTGTGACTGCTCAGTGGCTACTCTCTCTCTCGGTAAAGCCGAAAGTAAACAACACCTGCTGCCCGCTTCTCCTTATTTTGTGATATATTGTGGGATTTTGGATGGTTGTGCCGATATTGACTGTGGAACTGTATCAGTGAAAGTGTAAAGGATGTTATAGCGCCTTAATTAGTGATATCTAAATAATTTAAGTACTGTAAATTAGCTTTTTAAAGTTCTCAAGTTCATAAGGAGAACCCTGTCCGATTTTTCCTAAAGTTGCGCATGCGCAGTATAGACACTTTTCCTTGGTTGCCATTGCTTCTCTGAAAATATATATTTATTTTGTTGCCCATAAATTCATTGACTGTATTATTTTGCTCTGATAATTATCATCATACCAGCTAATACAATTGAAAATGAAATAACCATTGAAGATGCCGTCGAAACACCAGTTGCAAAATCCATCAACTTGAGACCAAGAAAGGACACCCTCCACTATCATCCCTTGACAATCCATCTTGGGAGTTTCTTCACTCAAATTACACCAAAGGCGAGTTGCAGAAATATTGCAGCCAACTAAACTTGGGAGGAATATGGACTACCAAAGAGAAGCTAATAGACAAAACTCTGTTACATTACTCGTCAGTAAATGGACATCCATCATCGTCTTATACATCGTCCACTGAAACCAGCCATACTTCAGGAAATGCAGACACAAATCTAACTGAACTTATCCAGACATTTGATAAGTTCGTGAGAGAGATGAATGACAATTTTTACGTTATCAATAACAATTTAGCAGAAAAGGAAGTTGAAATTAACGAATTAAAGACAAAACTACTATTGGCAGAGGAGAGAATTGAGGCCTTGGAAGTTGCCATACGTCGTAAAGACAAATCCTACGAAGAGGGGAAAAACGTGTTCCCCGAAAAGAACATACTATTGATAGGAGAGTCATGCCTACAGGGCATAAAATCCGAAGACCTTGATGACCACGTGATTGTTAGGACCCTTCAAGAGGCAAATGTAGATTTAATAAAATCATGGATCACAGAGAAACTCAGCTATCCCATTAAGGAATGTATAATATATTGTGGCGTCCAGGACGTTCTTGATGAGGACACTACCATGGAAGGAATCACTGATTGTCTTGGCACCTTAGTTGCTGAACTAAAGAATAAGAACGAAAATACCGTTGTAAAAGTATGTGAACTAGTTCCCACTTTAAAGTCAGATGATCTGGCAGGTAGGATTAATTTATTTAACGAAAATATATGTAAATGGTGCTGTGATAATGATGTAACCTTTATTAAAACTAATGATTACTTTAAACTGGGAACTGGTGAGGTAGATATACATTGCTATGATTGGCATGAAGGTTTTGATTATGATAATTTGAGTGGAATCGGTGCAATAAGATTGTTAGATGCTATATCTTCTACGTCTCGATTAAAAATAGTTTCAAGTGATTGGTCAAATAGAAAGCACATGCCTCTAATAGTTAATACAAATAGAAATGCACCCTTTCAGGTGAAAGATAGTAATCAAATAAATAGGACTACGTTACGAAATCAGAGTAGATTAAGGGTTGAGAATCGTGATCCTCCTTATTCTCAAATAAACTTCAATACCAGACACAGGTTCCCTGACACACGCATTTATAATAGAGGACATGGTGATCACCATGGGGAAAATAATTATAGGCTACAAAATCGCGAAGCTCATCATAAAGATCATTACCAGCAAAATGGCAATAGTTTCATGAACAGAAATAGAAAGGGGTGCTTTAACTGTGGTGAATTCAACCATGTTCAATCCAACTGTAGATTTGACCATAAAATAAAATGTAATGTATGTCAGGAATATGGACATAAGAGTAGACTTTGCACCAAATATAATCATAATTATCATTAGGTAGTAGGCCAAGATGACAGTGCCGCAGAGAGTAATTATCTGAAAATGTTTTATATTAATGCTCAATCTTTATTATGTCACAAACACGAAATAGAGCTTTTGGTAACACAACACAAAATTGATGTATTGTGCATAAGTGAAACATGGTTGTCTTCGAATATGAGTGATGATTTCTCTAATATATCATCATATAATTTATACAGAGAGGACCACGGCAGAGGTGGTGGGGTGTGTGTGTATGTAAGAGACCATTTAAAGGTAACCGAGTTTGATAACGGCCTTGAGAAGCAGGAGGGAGTTGAATGTAAGTGGTTAACTCTACAGCACCGATATTTACCCTCAGTTATTATTGGTTGCTTCTACCGCCATCCGAAATCTACTGTAGATTCTTTTAATTTTATTTTAGACTCTCTTAAAAACGTAGTTCTAAGGAACAAACCTATTTTTATATTAGGTGATTTTAATGATGACCTTCTTAAAGCTGGTAATAAAATGGCTGGACTTATTGACAGTGTAAAGTTGGACCAACTGATCGACAGGCCTACTAGAGTAACCTCGAATTCATCAACTTTGATAGACCTCTTCATCACTAATAACAAAACTATGGTAACTAAATTAGAAAAATTGCCGGGCCCAATCGCAGACCATGAAGCAATTAGTATTTTAGTGAATATGAAAAAACCAAAGCGCTCTCCCATTTATAAAACTTTTCGCTGTTTACGGAATTATTCACAGAATACATATTGTAACTTACTACTTAATGAAGTGAACACTCTAAACACTATCTTGCATACAGATGACGTAAGTATTCAAGTTAATACGTTAACTAACGTCATGAACCTATGCATTGATACTTGCGCTCCCATTGTGACAAGACAATTAGTACGCCCCCCAGCCCCTTGGATATCAGAGCAAATAAGGTCTGCGATAAAAGAAAGAGATCAAATACAAAGTTTTCTGAAACAAGATCCTTATAATGAACTACTTAGGGAGAATTATAGAGATAAGAAAAAGACAGTTAAATTAGTAATTGACGCTAGTCGTAAAGAACATTACAACAATGAATTTGAAAAAAATATAAATGATATCTCAGCTACATGGAAAACTGCCAAAAAGATGCTTTCGAAAGTTACTAATAATGATTTTGAGTTAACTGAAAACAGCGAGGATGTATTAACCAAAACAGAAAATTTTAACGAATTTTTTTCCGGTGTAGGAAAAAGGACATTTGAAAAATCTCAAGAGGATTTGGCAAATAATGATATCCTGTTGCAAGATATCAATCAGATTGATAATTCTAATGACAATTTACATGTTTTTAGACCCTCACCTGTTGATTGCGAGACTGTGATTTTAACTATCAAAAATATGAAAGAGACCAATGCGTGTGGACGAGATGGAATCTCTCTCCGTTTTATAAAAGATTCATTATTCGTAACAGCTTTTTATCTTACGATTATCGTTAATACATCAATAGTAACTAATGTTTTTCCTGAAATGTGGAAAATTCCGTATGTAGTCCCTGTCTATAAAAGTGGAGATAAAGATTTAGTGGGCAATTACAGGCCCATCTCACTGCTGCCTGTCCTGTCAAAAATTCTAGAAAAAATAGTTGCTAAACAATTAACCTCATATTTAGAATTGCATAAGCTTCTTTCCAAAACTCAACATGGTTTTAGACCAAAATTATCTACTGAGACTGCATTACTCCAAATATCTGATAAAATATACAACAATATGGAAAATAAGAAGATTTCTCTACTTTTGCTTTTGGACCTATCAAAAGCTTTTGATAGTGTTAGTCATGAAATTTTACTCAGAAAATGCGAAATGTTGAACATTGATACAGCCTGGTTACGAAGTTATCTTAGCAACCGCCATCAAATTGTTAAAATAAAAAATACTATTTCTTCCACCAAACTAGTATCATTTGGAGTTCCACAAGGTTCAATTCTGGGACCAATTTTATTCATTATATTCGTTAATGACCTAGTTAATTACCTGCCCCACTGCTTTGTGGTTCAATATGCTGATGATACGCAAATTCTTATTGAAGGTGATAGTAACGATGTAGAAGCTATCGTGGAACGAGCTAACAACATATTATCTATGGCCAAAGTTTACTTTAAAAAAAATGGTTTGTTATTAAATACTGCGAAAACACAAAGTATCTTTATAGGAACAAGGCAATATTTAAATCGCATTAATCCGAATCTGACAATAAATTTTGAAGGCAGTCAAATCAAACCCCTAAGCAGTGTTAAGAACCTTGGGGTTTACTTCGATAATTATATGACTTTTGAGACACACATAGACAAGATTCACAGGAAAGTTATGGGAACCTTAATATATTTGAATAGAGTGAAAAATTATTTTGTACCCGAAACACGCTTAATTGTAGTACAATCTTTAGCTCTAAGCTTGATCAATTATTGTCTCACCGTCTGGGGGTCAGCGAATAATAAGCACCTGAGTAAAGTACAAAAACTACAGAATTTTGCAGCTCGCGTGGCCCTTGGGACGGTGAGTAAATATGATCACATCACTCCGCATCTAATAAAACTAGGATGGTTAAAGATGAAAGAGAAATACAGATATGATGTATGTATTTTAATTTTTAAGATTTTAAGAGGCATTTTACCAGAGTGGCTATATAATCTTCAGACTGTAAACTCCATTACCAGACAGGCTAATGATTTGTTCGAAAGGAGAGTTCGAACTGATATGGGATCGAGAGAGATGACAGTGAGGGGTCCCCATTTTTGGAACAGTATACCAGTCTCTTTAAAGGAAACTAATTCGTTACCGTCTTTTAAATACAAATTAAAGAAACATCTTTTAAATGGTATTTGATCTTTATATATCTAACATTTAACATTTTAGCTACTTATATTTATATATATATTTAAAAATGTTTTAATGTGTTAGTTTAATTTTACCTAAGAGCTTTAAAGATTTTTATGATGTTTTATGGTTTTCGATGTTTTAACAACTTATATTTCTATCTATACTTTTAACGTTTTTGGAACAGGGTACCAGGGTCTTTAAAGGAAACTAATTCGTTACCGTCTTTTAAATACAAATTAAAGAAACTTCTTTTAAATGGTATTTTGATCTTTATATTATATCTAACATTTAATATTTTAGCTACTTATATTTATGTCTCTATTTAAAAATGTTTTAATGTGTTAGTTTAATTTTACCTAAGAGCTTTAAAGATTTTTATGATGTTTTATGGTTTTCATTGTTTTAACAACTTGTATCTCTATCAATACTTTTAACGTTCTAATAATACGGTTTTTTATGCTCTTAACGTTTTAAATGCATGTGTTTTTATCAATACTTTTAGAACTATTATACATTTTGTTTTTCTCCTGACTTTTATAGTTTTAAATGCTATTTTTTATTATTATTATTATTATTTTGAGTACGTATATTTTTTATCAATACTTTTAAAACTTTTATATTATGTTTAGTTTCTCTGTGTACTTGATGCTATGTATTATCCTTAACATGGATATTAATACTCAATGTATAAATTGGAAATAAAGAATTATTATTATTATTATTATTACTTTCCATCTGGTAAGGGTAGAAGATACTCTTTAGCTATGGCAACCAGTTCTCCAAAATAAAACAATTGTTCTCAAGTTTTGGTTAATGTCATGGCCTCTGTACCATGGCCTTCCACTGTCTTGGGTTAGAGTTCTCTTGCTTGAAGGTACAGTCAGGCATAATATTCTATCCGTTTCCTTATTTCTTTTCCTCACTGTGCCATTTTCCTTGTTGGAGCCGTGGGGTTATGCATCCTGTTTTTCCAACCAAGGTTTCAGCTTAGCTAATAATAATAATAATAATAGTAATAATAATAATAATAATAATAATAATAATAATAATAATAATAATAATAATAATAATAACAAAAGAAAAATCAGAAGATAGTGTAGAAATATCTATAATAGCAAGTTAACGCTGAACACAACATAGCCAAATATTTGAAAAATAAACAAACTAAGAGAGAGAGAGAGAGAGAGAGAGAGAGAGAGAGAGAGAGAGAGAGAGAGAGAGAGAGAGAGAGAGAGAGAGAGTCTGTTTGTGTCAGTATTGCCTGGGATTCTAAAAGCACAGAGAGGGCTGATTCTTCCTTCGAAGGTCAAGGTCGGAGACTTCAGACAGAGCTTGGTAACGTGAGGATGAGCTTGTGGGTAGGGGATGGCACGGGGACTCCGTGCGGGGGAGGGAGGGGGTGTAAGGGGCGACAGAGTGATATCATTATAAAAGAAATCATAAGTAATAGTGAAAGGGTTAAATAGCCTCTGGAGAAATAATGGGTATTTCTATTTTGGCTTGTCTGAATAGCTATTATTGTATGTAATAAAGGACAAGCGTGTGGCTATCTATACAATATATATATATATATATATATATATATATATATATATATATATATATATATATATATATATATATATATATATATATATATATATATATATATATATATATATATATATATATATATATATATATATATATATATATATATGGGCTCAAGCCATGTCGTCCTGATGGAAGTTCCTATAGGGTAGCTTCCTAGGGTATATTACAACTACGGCGATATTCCCAGAGAATTTACCTTAAGGTACCAGAATTCTAACTCCTGGAGCGAGTATCCCTCGTGAAAGGGATATCGCGACATATCAGAGGACGTATTCTAGACACGTCACATGGCAATCTACTACCTAAATAGAGATTCGTCTCGTAGGAGGGAGATTGACGAGATACGAATTCGGGAAGAAAAAGGGGGGAGCCGCTCCCAAGGCCTCCCAATCCCCCGATTCGTATGCGTGCCTGGCGCCAATCCTGGCGCCATCTGTATTTCCTTTTTGCGTAGCTTAACAACTCGGTGTTTTTTCCTGTTTTTCTCGCAAATCTTGGATTTATTCAACTTTTCATGGCTTCTCCGTCTTCGTTGGCCTCGGATAAGTTGAGTATAGTGTCTGTTATGTATAAATGTAGGCTCTTGGTAAAATTTTGAGTGATTAATAGGATTAATCTTTGATACAAGAGCCGTAGCCTACCAGAGGTGTCCTGGACACTGTCACTCGCTAGGTATAAATTAGTTAGTCAGAGTGACATTCCTGGTTGTTTTGCTTAATAAATTTTAGCTATTTAGCTTTACATAGGATTTCCTTTCGTGCTTAGTATTATTTGGCGAAGTATTCGCCATTCTGGCCTACGCTAGGCCATGTAGCCTAGTCGTTTGGTCCTAGTACTTAATGCATGATTTTGGTTTTTCCGAGTGTAATTAAAAGTTTATTAAAGCTTTAGGCTATATTTTATACATTTTAGACTGTGTGGAATATTTCCAAGATTGTATACGTGAGAGTTTCGGTGAATTAGGTAATCGATTCTCTTGGTGCCTAGGTTAATTGCTTATGGAGCCTTAGTATACTTTATTATTCTCCCCGGTTGCTTTCTTTTCTTCGGAGAAGGTATGCAATCCCTTTCCCTCTGTTTAAGCCTTGGGCTTATCCCTAAGTGGTTTTTTCCGAATTTATTTTCGATAAAACTATACTAGGGTGTTACTGTACCTTCCTGTTCCAGCAGAGTCTGGTTCAAAGAGGGACAGAACAACAGAGTTTTTTAGTCTGAGTCCGTGTTGTCTGGCTTGGGGCAGAGTTCCCCTCGCTGACCTAACACTTATAAAGGGAGCTTAGCTCCCTTAGGTCACTATCGAAGGTTTCTGTAGTATGATTCCTCCTTTTGTGATCGACCAGACTAAGTCCTGTTGCTGTTCTTGGGGAGGATAAAATCTTCCCTTGGGAATAGCAACGCCTTCCTTGCTTTGGTGCTTTGGGAAGCTGGCAAGTATTGCTGGCCCTTTCCCTTAGATCTCCCTTAGGCTAAGACAGAGTTCTTGGCTGCGGGTGATCTGTCACTAAAGCAAGGTTGGCAGGACCCTTTTGTCCCTTCCCCCTCTATCTCCGTAATGGCCTTGCCATTACTGTACTGTACCTTGCCGGCCGGCAGAGCTGGCTGGCAGGGGTATTACTGTACTGTACGTCATTCTACTTCTGGACCTAGTATAGGTTGGGATATGGAATTGACTAAGGCCATTGCCGGCCGGCTGAGATGCTGGCCGGCAAGGGTCTTATGTTTTCGAGTGCTGCCCGGACCTCTCTTGGTCCCTCATCCATGCCTGCCGACAGAGCCGGACGGCATTGGTCAAGGAAGCCTGAATTAAGTTTCTCCCCTTCCTTATATGCACTCTTTCGGTTGCCGGGCTTGGGGGGTCGTGTACACTCTTATCCCGGCATCCATTCTATTTTCTTCTAGTGCTGTACCTGTCCCGGCTGCCGGCCTATGAGGCAGACAGCCGGGCAGGTGTAGTCTTCTGGTTCTTTTGCTGCCGGCTGGCATCGGTCTTGTACCTTTGCCGGCCGGCTTATGTCAGTCCTTGTCTGCAGGTCACCAAGAGTGTGGCCGGCAGCTAGGTACTACCTTGTGTAGTTACTGGCCGGCAGTCATTGCCGGCCAACACTGGCTGTTGCTGGCCGGCAGCTACTGCCGCCGGCACAGGCATTTGAACCAGAAGGCTGCCGCCCTATAGCTGTTAAGTAGTATACTTTAAAGCTAATTGTGGTGTGTGCCGGCCGGCAAAGGCAGGCCGGCACACATCCTCCTATACTGTACTAGTATTCTTCTGTATAGCATATACAGTAAGAAGAAAACTATAGTAAAAGTTTAGGTACAGCACTGTATCTTCTAACACTATTGTGTTTTCTTGCACAGCCCTTTGCTGTTGCCCTCAGACAGGAAGCAGAGTCTTCCCCGTCTATTATCCAGGATTTTAAAATCATTGCCTAGGTGTGAGCTCCACCTGTTTCCTCTGGAAACCTTGCATTGGTTACTCTAGTAGAGATAAACCAATTTTGATTTTATTATCTGGAAAGCTGCAACAATGGGTTGTGAGGGAAACACAAGTGTGTGTCTTTCCTTTATGAATTGTTATGCTATACTATGCATATCTAGTGATACATAGTTCACTTGATACTCATGGAAATTTTTTCTCTTTACAGGAGGACCCTCCGAAGTGCGGAAATGTTTTCTGCAATGTCCGTAGCAGGAACCTCTGCGGACATGAGTGTTGTAGGAGACACGCAGCATGCGCTGTCTCCAAGGATGATCTCCAGTATTGGGACCCTCAGGTATGTACTGTATGCACTAACCTGATTACTGAGGCTTTTGATTCCCCTAGAACGGCGGAATCAAGGGATATAGCTAGGGAAAAGCTCCGTACTTGGGTAAGGGGCTTCAAGAAGAACTCCTCTGGCCCTTATCTTCCTAGTGAGAAGATGAGGGCGTATCTTTTTCCCCAGGCATCAGCTGAAGCAGTGATTCACCAGCCTCAAGAGGAGATCCCCCAAGACCTAGTCCAGGTGGACGAGGAAGTCGCAGATGCGATGCAAGACATCCAGTTGTGTGACAGGATGTCTGATGTGGACGAAGGTTTGGAAGAAGACCTCCTGGCAGAAGGTCAGGATCAAGTTCAAACCCCGGATGTCGCAGAGGATGGGGTCGACGAGGTGTCGGCTACTCCGGTTCAGATGCCGGAGCCCATCCCCTCAACATCCGCTGGTCTCCCAGTAGAACTGGGACAGGCCCTCTCTTCGATTGTTGGAATGATCCAACAAATGCAGAAGGAGAATCAGGAGAAGGCGGCTGCAATGGAACTGCGTATGCAGTCCCTAGCAGAATCACATGGGCCCCGGAAAAGGCTCAATGTGAAAGACCTTCCCATATGCTCAGATGCTAACCCATGGAGGTATGCTGAGCACATGCCAATGACGACTGGTAAGATCGTCATTTCGGATAAGCTGGGTTCAGTTCTCCTAGAGGAGGTAGAATTCTGGCCCAGCAAGGCATCATATCCGGACTGCTATGTCCGGCTGAGAAAAGAACCAGCTTCAAGGGAGGAGACAGAGCCGAAAGAGGTCATTATTATGGACCATGCTAAGGCTCAAGCCCTACTTTCATCCTCGATGAAAGAGAGGGGCTTCTCGAATTCGAAGGTAGCAGCATTGAGCAAGAAGCTCCCTTCTTTTGTGTCCTCTTCTGATAGAGCCTTCCCCTTTTACAAAAAGGGTTTGCGGCTGTCCTAAAGGCAATCGAGGCCGGCAAGCCTTGCCCCTCCCTGGAGGAGTGTAAACCCTTGTCACTGGCTCTGCCTATGGACCACAAGGACTGGAAGGATGTCCATCTGACATTCTCAGTGGGAAAGTTGGAGGCTGATATTGCCGGACGGCAATTCGGCGAGGACCTCCCCAAGTTGTCCGAATTTCTTTTACGAAGAGAGTTCGAGACAAAAGAAAGACTGGCTGCCTCAATGTCTCATCAGACTACTCTTGAGACGATGGCAAGTGACCCTAAGGTCCATGAAATATTCATGGTTGTGGCTAAGTCTCACCTAGCCACAGTGACGAAGGACCTTTATGGCTTCGTCAAGGCAAGGAGAGCTTGCAGGGAGTTCGTGTTCACCGGGGCTTCGGTGAGACACGAGCCAAGGAAGTTAATATCCTCCAACATTTGGGGAAAAGACCTTTTCCCTACCGATGTGGTCAAAGAGGTTGTTGATAAGGCCGCCGTGGAGAATAGAAACCTTCTCCAGAAGTGGGGCCTGGCTATCAAAAGAAAATCTTCCCCGGATGAGGGTCCTCAACCAAAGAGGAAGAATATGAGGACTAGGCTACCGTCTCGGCCAGCCAAGCCTTATAGACAGCAACAGCAACTGCAATTGCCTTTGCCTCCAGTGCCCCAGATGGTGGCACAAACCCCGACTACTTTTCAGTGGGTACCCCAGGCTGTGCCAGGTCAGTCAACCACATTCACCCCAACGTTCGAAGGACAGTCTTCTTCCTTTCGTGCAAAGCCTAGAGGAGCAGCCAGAGGCTCGTCTAGGCGCCCCTCAAGGGGAAGGGGATTCAGAGGTGGTCGTGGTCAGGGAGGCAAGACCTCAGGACGGCAGTCCAAGTGAAACGATACCGGTAGGAGGGAGACTAATGAAATTTTGGGATCGCTGGACCTTCGATCCCTGGGCCCAAAGCCTACTCAAGAATGGACTGGGTTGGAGCTGGTACAGCACTCCACCCCCATGCCTTCGGTTTTTCCAACACTCCACCCCCATTTTGGAGGAGTACGTTCAAGAACTGTTGGAGAAAAATGTGATCCGAAAGGTGAAGTCCATCAAATTCCAAGGGAGGCTGTTTTGTGTTCCCAAGAAAGACTCGGAAAAGCTCAGAGTCATTCTGGACTTGTCACCACTCAACAAGTTCATAGTGAATTGCAAATTCAAGATGCTAACACTGCAACACATAAGGACCTTACTGCCCAAGAGGGCATACTCAGTCTCTATAGACTTGTCAGACGCCTATTGGCACATCCCAATCAGCCGTCGACTCTCCCCCTACCTAGGGTTCAGGCTACAACGGAAACTGTACGCCTTCAGAGCCATGCCATTCGGGCTAAACATAGCCCCAAGGATTTTCACGAAGCTTGCGAGCGCAGCTCTCAAACAATTACGCCTAAAGGGAATTCAGGTAGTAGCCTACCTGGACGACTGGCTGGTGTGGGCAGCATCCGAGACCGAATGCTTACAAGCTTCCAGTCAGGTGATCCAGTTCCTAGAGTACCTAGGCTTCAAGATCAACAAGAAAAAGTCTCGACTTTCTCCATCCCAAAAGTTCCAGTGGCTGGGAATCCACTGGGACCTTTTGTCACACAGTTTCTCCATCCCAATGAAGAAAAGGAAGGAGATAGCGGGCTCTGTCAAGAGACTTCTAGATTCCAAAAGGATATCAAGACGCGAACAGGAGAGGGTACTAGGCTCTCTCCAGTTTGCTTCAGTGACAGACCCAGTGCTAAGAGCACAGCTAAAGGATGCAACCGGAGTTTGGAGAAGGTATGCATCAAACGCGCGAAGAGACCTGAGAAGACCAGTGCCGCCTCGGCTACGTACTCTTCTCAGACCTTGGTCCCAAGCCAGACATCTAAAGAAGTCGGTTCTTCTTCAGCCACCTCCCCCGTCGATGACGATTCACTCAGACGCCTCAAAGGAGGGATGGGGAGGTCACTCTCATCGGAAAAAAGTCCAGGGGACTTGGTCCAAGCTATTCAGGACCTTTCATATAAACTTTCTAGAAGCTATGGCAGTGCTCCTTACCTTAAAGAAAGTCTCCCCGCGTCACTCGATCCACATAAGATTGGTGACAGACAGCGAGGTGGTTGTGAGATGCTTGAATCGACAAGGGTCGAGGTCACCACCTCTCAACCAAGTGATGTTAGCCATTTTCCGATTGGCAGAAAAGAAGAAGTGGTACCTGTCGGCAGTTCACCTTCAAGGAGTCCGCAATGTGACAGCGGACGCTCTATCCAGGTTCACACCGATAGAGTCGGAATGGTCCTTAGACGCAGGATCATTTTCCTTCATTCTGAATCAAGTCCCAGAACTGCAAATAGACCTCTTTGCGACGAAAGACAACAAGAAGTTGCCCCTGTACGTGTCCCCGTACGAGGACCCCTTAGCGGAAGCAGTGGACGCAATGTCCCTCGACTGGAACAGGTGGTCCAGGATTTATCTGTTCCCTCCTCACAACCTTCTGTTGAGGGTCCTCAACAAACTGAGATCCTTCAAGGGGGTAGCGGCAATAGTGGCCCACAAGTGGGCGAACAGTATGTGGTTCCCCTTGGCGTTGGAACTACAGATGAAGTTCGTGCCGCTACCACATCCAGTTCTGACCCAGCGAGTCCAGAAGTCGACTGTTTGCGCTTCATTACAGAAAACCCAGACCCTGCAGCTCATGATTTTCTCGCCCTAGCGGTGAGAAAGCGTTTCGGGATTTCGAGAGCTAGCATAGACTTCCTAGAGGAATACAAGTGCAAATCGACTAGAAGGCAATATGAGTCATCTTGGAGAAAGTGGGTGGCCTTTGTAAAGGCAAAGAATCCGCAGGAGATCTCAACAGACTTCTGCTTATCTTTCTTCATCCACCTCCATGGCCAAGGATTGGCAGCTAACATGATTTCAGTATGTAAATCGGCTTTGATGAGACCCATTTTATTTGCCTTCCAGATCGACCTAGGTAACGAGATCTTTAATAAAGTTCCGAAAGCCTGCGCTAGGCTCAGACCTTCAGCACCTCCAAAGCCCATTTCATGGTCTTTAGACAAAGTTCTTCATTTCGCCTCCCTGTTGAGCAATGAAGAATGTGCGTTAAAGGATTTAACGCAAAAAGTTATTTTCCTATTTGCACTCGCGTCCGGGGCCAGGGTTAGTGAGATCGTAGCCCTCTCGAGAGAGGCAGGTCGTGTTCAGTTCCTGGATGGGGGGGAGCTGAACCTGTTTCCGGATCCTACGTTTCTCGCCAAGAATGAGTTACCCACCAACAGGTGGGGTCCCTGGAGAATCTGCCCTCTGAAAGAAGATGCATCTCTATGTCCAGTAGAATGCCTAAAGGTCTATCTTCGTAGAACTTCAGACTTCAAGGGTAGTAAACTATTCAGGGGAGAAACATCAGGCTCAAATTTATCTCTGAATCAACTCAGAGCGAAAATGACATATTTTATTCGCAGAGCGGATCCTGACAGTACACCCGCAGGTCACGATCCGAGGAAAGTTGCCTCATCCCTAAATTTCTTTAATTGTATGGATTTTGAACATCTCCGTTCATACACGGGCTGGAAATCTTCCAGGGTGTTCTTTCGCCACTATGCGAAGCAAGTAGAGGAACTTAAGAGATCTGTGGTAGCAGTGGGTCGTGTAGTTAACCCTACTGTTTAACTCTGCTAGGAACAGTGGTCTTAATTGGGACGATTAAGTCCAGGGTGAGTGTGTAGGTACATACTGTACTACAAACTAAAATGAGGGCACCAAGTGCCCATATAGACTGTTCCTTCCTTCAAAGGTGAACCTTGCATAAGTTCAGACATGTGTGCCAAGCGTTTCTAACGCTAATGTGATTGATTTGTAATACAGATTTTTTATGACTTGATACCTTGGTATCTCATTAAAGTGGTGTTTAATGGTTTTTCTTTCAGATAAACAAGTTCTGTTTACTATCATACTTATGCTTAAAGTTTTGGGTTATCCCCTTTTATATAAATATATATATTTGTTGTTAACCTGTCTGTTTATTATCTGTCAATAAACTTGTTCTTGAGAACCTTGCGTCTCTTTCACCTGTGTCAATTTATTGGTATAATTGAGCATTTAATTCTATGTATCTTATCTGGGATAATTCTGATAGAATTGTTCTGTTTTGCAAGCTATGTTGCATTGGTTTATGTAAGTCCCCTAATGGGAGGACTCCGTCCCATAAAGGGACGAGGGCGGTTTTATTAGTTTCTTCCTATGCGGATATAAACCTTTGTCCAATACAAGTATTGTGCGGATGACTGGTCAATATATTGACGCAGTAGTTCTATACAAACTATGCTTTACTTAATATAGGGCGAGGCCACTATATTAGCTTGCCTGAGATTCATACATAGATATATGTACTCTTCGAGACTTTCCAGAGTCTAGTAGGACTCTTCCCTGTAGGGGGCAGGAAGCTCTAACATAGTTTATAGTTAGTTGAAAAGATGTATAACGGTAACATCTTAGGTCTCTAGGTCTAGTCGACCGGGAATAAATATCTCCGGGGAGTACGGCACGTTCTGAGAATCCACAGATACAGTAATGCTCTGGTACACTTCCATCAGGACGACATGGCTTGAGCCCAAAAAACGGATTTTGAGCGAAGCGAAAAATCTATTTTTGGGTGAGATAGCTATGTCGTCCTGATGGACCCGCCCTTGCCTTTCTAAGAAAGGGCTGTAGGACCCCTCCCTACATACAGTATCTGTAGCACCTCGTGTACGCTACAAGGAATACAGATGGCGCCAGGATTGGCGCCAGGCACGCATACGAATCGGGGGATTGGGAGGCCTTGGGAGCGGCTCCCCCCTTTTTCTTCCCGAATTCGTATCTCGTCAATCTCCCTCCTACGAGACGAATCTCTATTTAGGTAGTAGATTGCCATGTGACGTGTCTAGAATACGTCCTCTGATATGTCGCGATATCCCTTTCACGAGGGATACTCGCTCCAGGAGTTAGAATTCTGGTACCTTAAGGTAAATTCTCTGGGAATATCGCCGTAGTTGTAATATACCCTAGGAAGCTACCCTATAGGAACTTCCATCAGGACGACATGGCTATCTCACCCAAAAATAGATTTTTCGCTTCGCTCAAAATCCGTTATATATATATATATATATATATATATATATATATATATATATATATATATATATATATATATATATATACATATATATATATATATATATATATATGTATATGTATATACATATATACATATATATATATATATATATATATATATATATATATATATATATATATATATATATATATATATATATATATATATATATATATATATATATATACGTTATGTACATATATATATATATATATATATATATATATATATATATATATATATATATATATATATATATATATATATATATATATATATATATATATATATATATATATATATATATATATATATATATATATATATGTATATATATATATATATATATATATATATATATATATATATATATATATTTATATAAATATATATATATATATATATATATATATATATATATATATATATATATATATATATATATATATATATATATATATATATATATATATATATATATATATATATATATATATATATATATATATATATATATATATATATATATGGTCAGCGTGATGATGAAAACTGTCCTAAACCCAGAGATGATTGAGGATATGTGTGAGAATTTAGTGGTCTAGAAACGGGTACCTTTGTTGTTGTTGTTTTCAAAGTTTTTCAAATAGTTGTGAAAATCAACTCGGTTGCTTTCATATGTTTATATATAAAAGGGTCTATACAATAATTTAGAAGAACTTCAGTTGTAAAAATTTATAATGAAACCTACATAAAATTAATAACGCAAAAGTTGAAGTCACAACTATTTTATTATTATTATTATTATTATTGTTATTATTATTATTATTCGCTAAGCTACAACCTTAGTTGGAAAAGTACGGTGCTATACTCCCAAGGGCTCTAACAGAGAAAATAACCCAGTGAAGAAAGGAAATAAGGAAATTGATAAACTACAAGAGAAATAATGAACAATTGAAATAAAAGACTTTTAAGAAAAGTAAATATTTGTTTGACATAATCAATCCTAATAAACATGATTCGTCCACACTACTATGATATTCAGGGCCTCTGTAACACGGTTTTTTGGACTTTGCTCCTTATCAAATCATCGGGTGTAGCTGAAAGTTGACATATGTATATTTTACAACCACACACAAATTTTGTCAGCATTATCAATAACCTAAACCCGATGGTTTTAATTCTTATAGAGTAAAAATGATCCAGCCGACGCCATGGCCAGTGATATCGAGCCAAGAGTCGAAAACATTCATTACGTAAGCAATGTAAACACCTTTGGACAAAATTTTGCCCCGCCCATCCACCAGACACCCATTCACCTTCTTCCATCTGCTCTGAAACCCATAACAGTCAAGAATGGCTAACAGGATTTGGAATTGCCCCCATGGTTGCAAACCTGCATTTGTCTTACGTCTTGCAACTTTATACAGTCATGAGAAAGCCCTTGGCCATATCTATTATAGCCTGAATAGGTAATTATTCAGTTTCTAGTTTAAATCCAATGTTTATGGTCTGATTTGTATTTAGCGTAACATGATTATAATACTTGTAATGTCATTCAGGCTTTTGAACATTTCCATTAACTATTCACTATGCCGCCAAGAGAGAGAGAGAGAGAGAGAGAGAGAGAGAGAGAGAGAGAGAGAGAGAGAGAGAGAGAGAGAGAGAGAGAGAGATTGTATGTAAACAGTCTTTATATAACTTTTTTTGTTAAAATAAGATTTTTGTGCTAAAATCTCCATCAGACTAACGGATCATCCGATATATTTTTTTTCTTCTTTACACGGCTATGTTTTGGGCATGACTGCATTTTGTAAATAAATCATGAATAGTTTTAGGAGTTTTATTTGTACATCTAATGGGAATCTATAGAAGTAAAGTGAACATAATTCATTTATCCTTTAAAATATTTACTACATGTAGCAAAACAAATAGTAGTAAAGATGATAATGCAATGAAGGAATGATACCATACTTTATCTTTAGCTTCGACGTCGGCAATAACATACCCAGTTGCCATAATTTGTCAGCTTAATGAAATAACCTATCATCTAATGTTAAACTTAATTTCTGAGGAGGCCATGGCTTATTGCACAGTGAAAAAACATGACAAAGACTTTATGAATGGCGGAACAATACATAGATGTGGGTGGGGTATCAGTGCTGGCGTAGTAATACTACTATAGCAGTACTGCCGCAACAGTAGTATGCATGAATTAAACGTTTAGG
The DNA here is from genome assembly GCF_036898095.1 of Palaemon carinicauda. NCBI lineage: Eukaryota > Metazoa > Arthropoda > Malacostraca > Decapoda > Palaemonidae > Palaemon > Palaemon carinicauda. Next base: position 159,802 of record NW_027170032.1, on the reverse strand, counting down.
CCAACTGCTGGGATCATTGAGGATCATTTAGCACTTCTTACAACTACTCGAGAAATGAGTTTTTATAGCCAGAATTCGAATTTTCTGATCCAACAATGCCCATGATAGCCTTCAGTGTTATCCTGATTCATAACGAGGCCAAAGTGGGTGGAGTCTCATGAAGTCATCATCCTGACGATAATTATTGGTGAAGGTTTAAAGTGAAAATACGGTACCGGCTATCTTTTTTTTTACAGTAAATAGGTAGGTAGATAGACAATGAATAAAAATTGCTTGACATTGGATATAGCAGTTATCAAATCAAGCTGGTCTACTACGTTTTGGAAAATTACCAACTATTCCATACACTTTGTCAATCTGATTGTGACCTATAAAGTAGACTGTAATTTCTTAGGAAACTTATTTTGGGAGTTAGACAAATAATCGAAGTGTTTTTGTATTTATTAACATATTTTGTTCGTTTGTTCATTATGACAATTCTCAGTAGAGAGGTTTCAGAGTTCATAAGGGTGTACTGCTTTGCTTTCATTTACACTTTTGTGTTATTGTTGGCAGAGGTATAGCCTTCGTTACGTATAACCAATCATCGATCGAGAAAGAGAGAAGAAATGCCGTCATAAGTTACGTAACGAGTGCGTTCGAAACCTTTTCTCTGAGTAAGTTGGCCCGTCTTCAAAAATCGTCACTTTTACTTAATAAAGTACCAAATTTATTCAACCTACGTAATGCAGAATAAAGTCAAAATTTATGTGTAGATATAATGTGCATTCTGAATAAGCGTTATATTTATGAAATTCATAGAAAAAAAGTTATTGCGAAAAAACCGTGTTACAGGGGCCCTGAATCTCATAGTAGCTGTTTATCTTAATGATCAGGAAACATGTACTTGTCCGGGCAATCCATACTAGACTGGTTTGCTGTGAACGATCAGACTGAAGTCTCCTACCATCGCCAATACACACACTGCCAGCGTGATCATGAAAACAGGCCAACCCCCAGATATGAATTAGGATATGCCTGAGGCCTTTATCCTGCAGTGGACTATAAACGGCTGTTGTTGTTGTTGTTGTTTGTTTGCTTATGACTAACGGGAATTCTTCCTTATTTTTCATCTGTTACTTAGGTGTACAAGATTTATGCACAGTAAGTGAAACTATGATTATATCAAATTACCTTAAATTTATTTAGCTAAATCAAAAAATTAGATTAAAACTCTAATAGAAAAAAAAATTGTGTTCAGACGAAAATATTTACACATAATTTAGATAAAAAAAAATTAGTGCTACTTTTAACATCCATACTTTTTGAATAAAGATACTTCGAATGGGGGAATTATGAATAACTGGGAATAGAGAGAGAGAGAGAGAGAGAGAGAGAGAGAGAGAGAGAGAGAGAGAGAGAGAGAGAGACGTGCGTGCCTGATTGGTAGTCTACGGAAGTATTTCACCTCCCTTGGCTCAAGCACACAGCGCCAGTCAACTGTGGATTGTCAAGTCGTCAAGTTGGTGTTAACACTCCGTGTCTCATTGTTGCTTGCTTCTTGTCTGGTCATCCCCTTACTATTGTTTACTTTGGGTGAGTAGATATTAAACACCTTTCATAGATATAAAACACAACGTAATATTATTAAATCTTCCAAAATTGCAAAAATAAAAACTCGGTGACTGTAACCTTTTAGTGATGGCCTATTAAAGGTTTAAACGCTTAAATGCAGCAGAGGTAGGGAACAGTGGCATTGCCCTATCAAGCAAGATAATGCCTTAAGACTAGCCACATATATATATATATATATATATATATATATATATATATATATATATATATATATATATATATATATATATATATATATATATATATATATATATATATATATATATATATATATATATATATATATATATATATATATATATTATATATATATATATATATATATATATATATATATATATATAATATATATATATAAATAAATATATATATATATATATATATATATATATATATATATATATATATATATATATATATATATATATATATATATATATATATATATATATATATATATATATATATGTGTGTGTGTGTGTGTGTGTGTGTGTGTGTGTGTGTGTGTGTGTGTGTGTGTGCTTTGGTCTAGAAAACGAGCTTGTTGCGTATGCAGATGATGCTAATCTCTTTGCATCAGTTCAATCCCCTGAATGTAGAACTATGGTTGCTGAATCCCTTAATAGAGATTTAGCTAAAATTAGTGCATGGTGCAAATTATGGGGTATGAAGTTGAATCCTAAGAAAACTCAATGTATGATTGTAAGTAGGTCAAGGACAGTGTCTCCTCAACATTTGGATCTCAGTATTGATTATATTTCTTTAACTTTGTGTGACTCTTTTAAAATATTAGGTGTGGTTCTCTACAGCAAATTTACTTTTGAGAAACACTTTAGGTCTGTGTCTTCTTTAATTTCACAAAAAAATTACTTATTGAGAAAGTCTTTTAAGATTTTTGGTGGTCAATCTTTTCTGAAGAAATCTTTTATTTCTTTCATTCTACCTTGTTTTGAATATTGTTCTCCTGTCTGGTCTTCAGCTGCTGATTTTCATCTCAATTTGTTGGACAGAAACTTATGGTCAATTAAATTTCTTATTCCTTATCTACATATTAATCTTTGGTACTGTCGTTCAATTAGTTCATTATGAATGTTGCATAAGATTTTTCATAATTCTGACAATCCTTTACATTTTGATCTTCCTGCACAATTCTCTCCTGTTCGTAATACTAGGCAGGCAGTTAATTCAATAGCCAGGCCTTCTACATCATGAGGCTCAGTACTACACTGTATTTTAGAAGTTTTATTCCAGCTGTGACCAAGTTATGGATTGATCTTCCTAATCGGGTAGTTAAATCAGTAGAACTTCAAAAGTTCAAACTTGCAGAAAATGTTCTTATGTTGAACAGGCTGACATAAGTCATTTTATAGTTTATATTTGACATATCTGTTTTGACGTTGTTATTGTTTGTAAAATGATTTTTTGTTAATTTGTTCACATCATTTATTTATTTCCTCATTTCCTTTCCTCACTGGGCTATTTTTCCCTGTTGGAGCCTTTAGGTTTATAGCATCTTGCTTTTCCAACTAGTGTTGTTGCCTGTCTAGTAATAATAATGATAATAATAATAATAATAATAATAATGATAATAATAATAATAATACATGATCAACACCCAAGCCCATTTTCACCTAAGCTAAGAACTAGGAGGGCAAGGCAATGGCTGCTGAGGACTCAGTAGATAGACCTACAGGTTCTCCAAATCCCATAGCCTTAGCTCAAAAGGATGGTATGATTGCAGTGACCAAAGGAACCAGCGAGTTTGAGCCGGACTCGAACCCTAGTCTGGCGTTCACCAGTCAGGGACGTTACTGCGTTGGCCACCAAAACCCTATTGGAAACATCCCTGTTTAGCGATCGCTTGTTCAACTCCCGCTTGAGCTCGATTGCTTCTTGTAGTGTTTGCAACCTCACCATCCTTGTTAGCTAAGAATAAGGGGTTGTGGGAGCCTCTGGGTCTACCTGCTGAGTAATCAACAGCCATTGCCTGACCCTCCCTGGTCCTAGCTTGGGCGGAGAGAGGCTTGGACGCTGATCATATGTATATATGGTCAATCTCTAGGGCCTTGTTACTGTCCCTTGTCGCTGCCATTCATGAGTGCTCTTTAAACCTTAAATGTGCGTTTTCATAGATTTCTGTGTAGCCTAAAACTGAGGATGAAAAAGAGAAATAGAGGAATTTATATCTTAATATACTTTTATCATTCAATTTCAAATCAGAGTATTTCATATACTGCGAAGTACTGGATATTCTTTCAGAACAAATGTACCCCCTGATGAGTAAAAATGTACCACTGGGGGTACATGGACCACACTTTCGGAACCCCTGATGTAGCAACTAATCTAGGATGATATGATATGGCATTTATGATCAAGGAGGTTAAATAGCCATACCCAGTATCTTTGTTTGTGCCGTAGAGCCATTCTTTGCAGAGATTAGAAAAAAACATTGACAATTTTTATATGCTAAAAGCAATGCTTAAGTGGTAGAGTTTTTAAAATTACCAGCAAAAAATGACTCTACGTTATAAATGCAATTTCATTCTACCCTAGTTTAGTTGGTACATAAATAGCTATTGAAGTATTTTGGAATAAGCAACTGATCTTATTTTCCCACCTTAAATCCTTGTAGCATAGCTTTAATAAGGTTGCAGTTGTATCATATATTGTAATAGTTATATTTCAAAGAGGTTTTAGGGAGATGTAATCAAGTGGTAAAGTGAACAGCAAACAGCGACAGTATGATGTCTGTTAACATGATTCACGAGGCCATTTTGAACAAACTGTGCAAAGGATTAATCTAATTCCAAGAAGAAGAAGAAGAAGAAGAAGAAGAAGAAGAAGAAGAAGAAGAGGAAGAAGAAGAAGAACATTGAGTCCCTTCCAAAACCGTGTTGACAAGACGTCTTGGTTATAAACATCTCAAACTGTGCAAAGGATTAATCTAATTCCAAGAAGAAGAAGAAGAAGAAGAAGAAGAAGAAGAAGAACATTGAGTCCCTTCCAAAACCGTGTTGACAAGACGTCTTGGTTATAAACATCTCAAACTGTGCAAAGGATTAATCTAATTCCAAGAAGAAGAAGAAGAAGAAGAAGAAGAAGAACATTGAGTCCCTTCCAAAACCATGTTGACAAGACGTCTTGGTTATAAATATTTGTATCTACGTAAGGCGATTAATCTAGTTCCA
>NW_027170032.1:120000-152500 GCF_036898095.1 Palaemon carinicauda | reverse complement strand
CTAAAATGTTCTATTTTTCCTTATTTCCTTATTTCCTTTCCTCACTGGGCTATTTTCCCTGTTGGGGCCCCTGGGCTTATAGCATCCTGCTTTTCCAACTAGGGTTGTAGCTTAGCATTTATAATAATAATAATAATATATATATGTATATATATATATATATATATATATATATATATATATATATATATATATATACATATATGTATATATATATATATATATATATATATATATATATATATATATATATATATATATATATATATATATATATATATATATATATATATATATATATATATATATATATATACAGTATATGTATATATTTACATACATATATATATATATATATATATATATATATATATATATATATATATATATATATATACTGTGTTATTGTAGCAAGATTGGATTTTGGTAGCGATGTGAGTTTAGTTGCCTTTGTGCGCTCAAATAGACAAGGCTCTCGTGCTTGAGAGAGTGAGAGCTCTCTACATTACGGTGTACTTACGAACTCTCCTCTATCAGTTTCAATCCTCGCTCAAGCACTCAAGAATTCACCTGTCTCACCAATCCCTCACTATACAAGTGAAACAAACATGGCGACATCACACATCTCTGTTTCAGCCCCACTCCCTTTGGAAACCAATAGCTCACTCCATTTCCTATCTTAATACATGCTTTACTACCTTTGTAGAAACTTTTCACTGCTTGCAACAACCTTCCACCAATTCCATATAACCTCATCATATTCCACATCGCTTCCCTATCAACTCTATCATACGCTTTCTCCAGATCAATAAACGTAACTTACACTTCCTTACCTTTTGCTAAATATTTCTCGCGTATCTGCCCATGTGTAAAAATCTGGTTTTTACAACCCTACAACCCCTACCTCTTCTAAAACCACCCTGTACTTATAAGATTGCATTCTCTGTTTCATCCTTAATCCTATCTATCAGTACTCTTCCACACACTTTACGAACCAAATTCAACAAACTAATACCCCTTGAATTGCAACACTTATGTACATCTCCCTTACCCTTATATAGTGGTACGATACATGCACAAACCCAATCTACTGGTACTATTGACAACACAAAACACATATTAGAAAATCTCACCAACCATCCAAGTACAGTCACACCCCATTTCTTCAACATCTCAGCTCTCAGACCATCCATACCAGGTGCTTTTCCTACCCTCGTTTCATCTAGTGCTCTCCTCATTTATAATAATGATGATAATAAAAAAAAACTAAGATAATAATAATAATAATAATAATAATAATAATAATAATAATAATAATAATAATAATAATAACAACAAAGATAATAATGTAAACAATAATTATAATAATACCAGATGATACCCATAAACTACAATATCTACTCTACACTAGACGAGCTTCATAAGAGTATATTATATTTACTGAGACTGTTCCATTGCTGCTCAGAGAAAAATACTGAAGAGTGCTAATTATTACAATGAGTTATGCATTCATATCTATTTAGTACTTGCTTTTAGATTAATCTAAAAGCAGGTACTAAATAGCTATGAATGCATAAACCATGGTAATAATTAGCACTCTTCAGTATTTTTCTCTGAGCAGCAATGGAAGTCTCAGTAAATATAATATACTCTTATGAAGCTGGTCAAGTGTGGAGTAAATATTGTAGTTTATGGGAAATTTTATTTATATTTATTTATATTGCTTTCATTCGTGCACTGAAGAGATGATACCCAGCTCATAAAATGAGTTACACTCATGTAGATATACTGTAATTAGTTTATGTAAATTACGTAAGACTCGTCGTGAACTTCATTATATTCTTTATTCAAGTTATATGTAATTTACATATTTTTCTGAAAAATTAACTTTTTATTTCATGTATGTTTGCTATGAAGTCTTGCGTAGTCTACTTGAAAGTGTTGTAGGATTCATGTGAGACAAGGACAAAGGCTTAGGTATTGTTCTTTTATATTTCATGATGTATTGCATTATGTTTGAGAGAGAATTTCAGAACATGTTCTTTGGAATGTTCTTTAACACGTGCTTTAGAATTTTCGAGAATAACCGGTGAGAGGAGGTTATCTTTTTTTTTTTCTGAGGACAATTGGTGGGCGGAGCTAGCTGGGAAGTCGTCTCGCAGTTACGTGGACGTGAATCTGAGAGTTACCAAAACCCCCTAATTTGTCTCGGCATTTTTATCTAGTTGGAAACTTTGATACCCTTAGGCATAGTCCCCAACTCTTCCTAAACAAGTTGGAAGCTTCTAGAATTAGCCAAAATTTCATATATAGGTGACCCAGGGTTAGGTTAGACTCAGAGACAGACAGACATAGAGATTGATTTAAAACTGCAGCCAGAAGATAGCCTCCTTCCCCTCTCCCTCTCTCATTCACAACCATAACCCAGTTTATTGTTGGAAATGTTCAGTTCGTTCTAGTGTGTCCTCTCCACAGTGGGTCACGCAAGACTAAAAGGTGATTTTTTTTAATTCATTGTGTTAAGGTGAGTGTTGGCATTTTGAATTCATTGTATTAGGGTGAGTGTTGGTATTGTTTAAGGTTTTCTTGTGAACGACCCTGTAGGCAGGATAGGTTTGTAAAGTGATCTGGTTAACTATTATTCATTTAGAGTTCAACTTAAAACATTGTATTATTTCAGAATTATTTCAAAGATTTGTATTATTTCCATTGCATTATTTCATTTCTAAGGTTTAAGGTTTATTCACGTATAATAGATCAAGTCAAGTTATATAATTTTTTATCGTAAAATTTTTGTCTTATTCTAAGTTTTATTCAGACTTAATTTTCCCAGTGACTTATTTTTGTTATTCTTTTCAATGTGTTGTAATTTATATTGAATATATTTATTTTTGTAACGAGTGTATTATCCTATCTAAGACCAGTTTCCGATTGATTCCTGTTAATAAAAACAGTGATTTAAATAAGTGTTATCAATACTTAAAAGTAATTACCCAGTTTAGTTTTGAGTGTGCTTAGGATACCTATGGATATTCAGTGCTTTATATATTGCTGTTTGGGAGTTAGTTAACGGTCTCAGAATTCGTGTTTTAATGTTTTGAAGTGTAACAGTTTTAATGTAAAAACAAACAAGATAATTTGGAAATCCGGGAGGTTAATTAACTTGCTAGTCGTAATATATATCATATTATATGTTTGGTTCCCAGTGACGAGCCTTAGTATAGTATTTTTAATGCCTTGACTTCGAGAGTCATAGTCGTATAATACATTTTAGGTGCTCAGACCCGGCATCCATACAGTATAATAATACAAGTATTCATCAATAGAATAGACAGGGTAAATATAATATACATATATACATTATTTATGGATAATCAGTATATCATACCTTTGTATAAAATTTTTCAATTGTTAATAAAACTCATCTGTTGTGTACTAAAAGTATGAAAAACAGTGATGAATAACTCAAAATACGAAATCTGCCTAAAGACTGTCACCAGAGCATAATTTTTGGTCGCTTTTAACATATGTGACCCAATCTTCATACCATGTACTGTAGGACTACTTCAGGCTATCCTTCCCCCAAGCTTCATGACAAGAAGGCTTATTTTTACCTATCTGTCTCTCAATCTTTATACCAAGTAGGCCTATTGCATACTGTCTGTGCCTCAATCTTCATACCAAGTAGACTACTTCAGACTATCTGTTCCCCAATCTTCATATCAAGTAAACCTACTTCAGACGGGTGGCTAAACTGTTGTCAGCATGTTCATGCCCATTTTACTTTGACGAGTATTGATACCTTCAGTTTTGTCAACAACTGAGCAACACATAGCTCTTTGGTTTGAAGCTTGCCAACTAAAGTATATATATAAAAAAAAAAACTTAAAAAACACCAAAAACATCTGCCCAGGTGACATGCCAACTCAAAATATTTCACATTTTCTACTCTAAAAGAAGTGAAAGTCTTTCAAAAGACTTGTAGCTCTTTGGAATAGAATTGTCAGGTCAGAAATATGTCTCATAATCTCCTTCTCTTTCTTTTTCTTCTCATTGACATCAAGGTTTTCACGTTCGTAAAGGAGATCACTAATCCCCGGAAACCCTGAGGCTTCGTAGCTGTCAAACTGGCTGGGGGCGAAGAGGGCGTGTCTGAAATGCAAGAAATATTATTATTATTATTATTATTATTATTATTATTATTATTATTATTATTATTATTATTATTATTTGCTAAACTACAACACTAGTAAAAAAAGCAATATGGTTTAAGCCCAAGGGCTCCAACAGGGAAAATGGCCCAGTGAGGAAAGGAAATAAGCAAACCACAAGAAAATTAATTAACAATTAATATAAAATATTTCAAGAATAGTAACAACACTGAAATAAATATTTCATATATAAACTACAAAAAGTTAAAAAAATAACAAGAGGGAGAGAAACAAGATAGAATAGTGTGCCACAGTGTACCCTTAAGCAAGAGAACTCCACCCAAAGACAATGAAAGACCATGGTACAGAGGCTATGGCACTACCCAAGACTAGAGAACAATGGTTTGATTTTGGAGTGTCCTTCTCCAAGAAGAGCTGCTTACCATAGCTAAAGAGTCTCCTCTACCCTAAGAAGAGAGTGAACATTGTATTTAATTTAGAGGTTGTCTAATTAGCTCTTCCATTTGATAGTTTATTTTATCACGATATAAGTATGGAAATAATTTTTTTTTTTTTAATGAAAAGACAGATAACTAAATTTAGTGTTATAAGACTGAATTAGTCTGACATCTGTGCATACAACATTTATGACTAGGTTGTGGGAAGCTAAGCTAGGTGCCTGCTTAGAATAATCTGATAGTACAGATAATAGTTTATTATTATTATTATTATTATTAATATTATTATTATTATTATTACTGGTAGTAGGCTATAATCCTAGTTGGAAAAGAGAGCCATGGTTGTGTTTAAACATGTCCCTGTTACATACACTATTATCTCTCAGGATATTCGCTCCAGGGTTAGTAACCCCGGGATACCTCTACGTGTAAAATTCCTTGGTATACCACTCGCCGAAATATCCCAACTAGAAAGCTGCATAGAGGAACTTCCATCGGGACGACATGGCTATCTTACCCAAAAATAGATTTTTCCTATGTCAAAATCCTTTTCTAGGGCAGGTGTTATACCTAAGAATAGCTTTAACTTAATAGCTGGTAAGAATAGTTGTTAGTTAAATGATAAGTAAACTCACCTCGTTTGAGGTCTACCAGGCAAACCGGCAGATAGGACAAAAACTTGTTCCAGCTTCATCATCTGGTCGTTGATAGCTCGTATCATAATTGGGCTGAGTGAAATGGAAATAATAAAAAAAGCCTTAGTGACAGACACTGCAAGACTGTAAGTGTAAGTGACTATGAAAAGCCTAAATGATTTTCAGACTCAGTGAAAATTGATTAAGACTACTATGACCAATGAGAGAAATTAGTCTCTTTCATCTCCCTTTATTTTGTATTCAATTTTTTCTCTCGGTAATTTTCGTTGTTCTAATGGTGCATTTGAATTGTTATCTGCTGTATAAAAATATATTTGGTTTATCAAAGTTGCAAAAATTTTATAATTTTTCTTAATAACTAGATTACATTTTTCTTCACAATTCTATTTTTTTGAAATTATTATGAAGAATAATTTTTAGTTATACTACAAAAAAGTCTTAAGAATAAAAATTTTCTATGATAAAATCCAAGATTGAATAAAAAGAAATATGCGAAATATTCAAAGATATCAGTGTGCTGTTGTTAAGAGATTAATATTGCATACTATGTTTTACTTTAGTCCCGTTTTATTGGCGAGTTAGTTTAGTAAACTATCATTGTGTCTGGAAGCTATATCAAGAAAATTTTGATTTTGATTTGAATGTAAAGTATGTCTTTCTGAGCATCCAAAAACTCAAACAAGCTATAAATGGAGCATATTACTTTTGTATTATCTTTACACGTTGAGCTAACTAGGCCTAGTTGTGTTTAAAAAGTCAAATAGGCCGTAAACAGAGAATTTTAATTTTAAATTATCTTGACACATTGAACTAAATAGGCCTACCGTCGTAGTATTTAAACAAGAGGGGAAGAGAGATGATACTCAAACAGGTTGTAGGCCTAAATGGAGCATTTTACTTTTAGATTACTGTATCTTTAAGGATTGGGCTAACCTTTAGAATATACTATTAACATTTTACTTTTAAAACATTTTTTTTAACTAGGCCTAATTTTGTCTAAACGAAAGTGGAGAGAAAATCCTAAAAATATTAGGAAAGGCCCATTTAGCCTAAACTTCAGTGCATTCCATATAACTTAATCTTAAATGTTAAATTAATTAAAAATACTTACTCATTAATGCTGCTTTCCTTATGCATCAAGTTCTTGGCAAATGTAGATGTTGCCACTGAAAAGTTATCAACGGATTCTTCAAGAAGAGCTGGGTGTAAGAAAAAAAATCATATTCAATTAATAGCTTCCACTTCTTACAATGAACTTTGATATGCAGATAATTAAATTACATGAAAAAAGAAGAATTATGTTTAGAAAATAATCCAGAATATTATTTTTTACTGCCATATTATAAAAAGTAAAATGCTGCAGGCCACAAAGTGTGTTTGAGTAAGGATGGCTTTACTAGGAGAGTCTTTTCCTTTTCCATTGTAACTTCAATATCTACTTTTTCTAAACTTACACTCAGAGGCAGTTGTTGAAAACTTGTGATTTTCTATCCTTTCCTATAAGAACTGCTTATAATGATCTATATTATATAATAAAAATCTAATATCATCAATAATCGTTTTATCCTATTCGTGAAATGATAGTTGATGAATACTGAGCTCTACATTTCAACTTCATATCCTGGAATCAGGTCCCAGTCTTTCACGCAATTGGCCCTTCGATAATCAAACAGACTTCGCTCCTGCTCACTTGTTGAAGAATGTTGCCTATTAGAGGCAATGTTCTGCTACCAAGTTGCTAGTATTAAGAACAATTCTTCTGCAATATTAAGTGACGGGTTTTCTATCAAAAGTATTCCTTACGATTTTGGTATATTATGAGATGCTTTCTTTAGATGTTTTTCTGGGCCAGATTTTTGTGAGCATGTATGGCTCCTCGTTGCACATAACCGCATAAATATATTTGAAAGGTTTATTTTTGTCATCCTCAAACAGACTTCTATCATGACATTATCTTGTAAGGGTAGTGCAGGGATTATTCTTTAGCCAACAGCTAATAGATAATATTATTATTACTAGCCAAGCTACAACCCTAGTTGCAAAAGCAATAGTCTATAAGCCCAAGGGCTCCAATTGGGAAAATAACCAAGTGAGGAAAGGAAACAAGGAAAAAAATAAATGATGAAACAGATTAACAACAAATCCTCATAAAAACGGTAACAACGTCAAAACCGATATGTAATATATAAACTATTAACAACGTCAACACAGATATGTCATTTATAAACTATAGAAAGACTCATGTCAGCCTTGTCCAAATAAAAACATTTGCTGCAACTTTGAACTTTTGAGGTTCTACTGATTCAACTACCAATTAGGGAGATCATTCCACAACTTGGTTACAGCTGGAGTAAAACTTCTAAAATACTGTATAGTATTGAGCCTCATGATGGAGAAGGCCTGGCTATTAGAATTAACTGCCTGCCTAGTATTACGAACAGGAGAGAATTGTCCCGGGAGATCTGAATGTAAAGGGTGGTCAGAGTTATGAAAAATCTTATGCAACATGCATAATGAATTAATTGAACGACGGTGCCAAAGATTAATATCTAGATCAGGAATAAGAAATTTAATAGACTCTATGATTCTGTCCAACAAATTAAGATGAGAATCAGCAGCTGAAGACCAGACAGGAGAACAATACTCAAAATAAGGTAGAATGAAAGAATCAAAACACTTCTTCAGAATAGATTGATCACCGAAAATCTTGTAAGACTTTCTCAATAAGCCAATTTTTTGTGCAATTGAAGAAGACACAGACCCAATGTGTTTCTCAAAAGTAAATTTGCTGTTGAGAATCACACCTAAAATTTTATAAGAGATATACAAATTTAAAGAAACATTATTAAAAATGATATCGGGATGTTGAGGATCCACCGTCCTTGACCTACTTACAATCACACTTTGAGTTTTGTTAGGATTCAACTTCATACCCCATAACAGGTAATAGATATAACCGAAATGCTTCATGGAACCCACTGGTATTTGCAAAATAGGACAACTGTGATTTACACCTGGGCTCCTCAAGGCACTAGAAGAGTTAGAAGACCCAGACTTACATGGCCGAGGACTATAAAGCGTGAAGTGGGAGACGATGAATGGAGAAGTATTGATTTAAAAGCTCAAGATAGAGACCACTGGGGAAATATAACTGAAGCCCTTTGCGTCAATAGACGTTGGACGAGATGATGATGATGATGATTTACAATAATTTCTAACTCTGTCTTTAATTTGGATATACTTTCTCAAATTATATCAAGTTTAAAACCTAACTAATATTAGGCATGTTTCTTAGTTTTTAATACAACTGCATTTTGCGTGAACTCAACACTACCTTTTGTGACAAATCATTCTATTTGTGTTACCACTAATCATTTGGGCATATGCTTCTCCAAGATATGAAGTAAGAAAATTACCCAATTATTGGCGGAATGCAGTGCAGAAATATTGAAACCTAAATCATTAGAACCATTGAAAACATTCCATATAAAATTAGTTCAAGAATAACAATAATAATTGCAATGACTCACAGTACTTATCGTATATGTTAACCAATTTATCTCTGACTCCATTCCCCTTGAAGCTGTCCAGAGCTTTTTTGGCCGCCTCCGGAAGTCTCTCCAAGCTGTAGGGGATGATGACGGAGTCGCTGAAATACTTGAGCGTCAGAAGGGCCACTCTGCTGCAGCCCTGGATGATCCTGAAACCAGGATCAATGTGGTTCTCCATCATGTAAAAGGTCTCGAAGCCCGTGTGGTAGGCGGGGTAGGTGGAGATGTCATATTTATTCTGAAAGAATTGATGGCGTATAGAAAGTGATGTCAATAGAGTGATATCAATAGCTAGGTAAATGATAACCTTTGCCAGCTCTCAAGAGATCCGGAGGGAGTGAGGAGGGCTTTAGAGGAACCTGTTAGAGTGGGGAAGATCAAGAGGACAGCAGAAAACTAGATGGCCAGATAAGGTAAAGGATGATATGGAGAGAAGAGGTTTACTGGAAGTGAATGCCTTTGATAGAAGCTATTGGAGAAGACGCATCAGGCAGCCGACTCTTTAATATAGGGATAATGGTGGGTGAAAAGAAGAAGAAGAAGAAGAAGAAGAGGTCCGTAATGTGTTGGCAGAAACCGAGGTTTTTCTACATTATTTATTCCTATTCACACTTCCCTTTTTTATCCTTTGTAATTTGTTAAATATAGATTGATTTTTGTGACTGGTTCCTATTTTATTGTTGGCCATCCCTTTAGCTTATTGCTTGATGTAAGATATCTTAACCTATTGCTTTATCATGGAACTAAACGTAACTAAAAGAAAGAAATATAAATAAATTAGTGATAAAAATCCAAGGCCACTCAGATGTAATGTCTTACAATGTTTACAGAGAAGTGTTAACTCTTCCTAACACAACAGATAATTGAAGAACAATATCTCCCTACTTTACGTATAAAAAACCTAGCTATCTTCTTCTGGTACAGTTGGACACAGGAAATCCTGGCACACCTCACCTGAATGTACCCTCGAGCAAGAGAACTCTAACCAAAGATTTTGGAAGACCATGGTAAAGTGGCTATGGCAATTGCTACTCATAAACCCAAGGGCTCCAATAGGGAAAAATAGCCCAGTGAGTATAGGAAATAAGGAAATAAATAAACGATATGAAAAAGTAATTAACAATTAATGATTGTTTGAGTTAGAAATACAGAGCAATATCGAAATATTTCAAGTATTAGAACTTATGCTAATGATCATAGGTTACTTGATATATTTGCCTTTGTAATACAATAACAAGATCGGAATGGATTTACTGTGATAATAACAGTTATTATAATTGACTAACCTTGTCAGTTCTGAACCAGATGTCCAGAGAAGGGATTCCACAATAAAACGAAAAAGGGGCGTAGTCACTACCTCCTCCCAATGTTTTCATTCTGGAAACATAGAAAATTTATGAAAGATATCAATGAATGGATTGGCAGTTTAAAGGTTTAACGGTCGCTCATGAATGGCAGAGGCAAGGGACATTGACATTGCCCTAGCAAGCAGGACAATGAACTAGTTACTGACCTTATATACATATGATCAGCGAGCAAGCCGCCTCTCCACCCAAGCTAGGACCAAGGAGGGCCAGGCAATGGCTGCTGATGACTCAGCAGATAGATTATTTATTTGAAATTTAAGAAATTACGCATATTGTGCTACTAACAGATACTTTATTTTAGATGCATTTCACTATTACCTTTGTATGAGCAGTTGTTATACAGCAATGCTTATTCTCAGGAAACTTACCTGTCCAGATTTATATAACTGTCTGCAAAGTTCTGTAACATTCCATGAACTTTCCATATTTCATTACACCGTAGGATTATCAGTAAAGGTAATAAGGTCAACTTTATGCATAAGTTTAGTTTACTATTCATCATCATTCATTTTTAGAGTAGTGTTAAACAAGGATATATATATATATATATATATATATATATATATATATATATATATATATATATATATATATATATATATATATATATATATATGCAGAATTTAAATCCACAACTGGTTCTGAATACAATTCATATTTTGGTACCAAACAATAAAATACGCATTTCCTATTGTCATTGTTGCATGTGTTGATTAAATTGATAGAGAATTGCCAGGTGTCTGATAGTTAATGTAAGATGGTAATATATCTGCCACACAGAATAGGCTGAAGTTCATCAAATAACACATGCATTCCTATCCGAAGTAAAGTCCCCATATATGTATGTCCATATAAAACATCTGAATTATGACCTGAAGCGCAGTTACCACCATGGTATAACATACTTACTCTGGAGATGACTTATTTTGAAGCTTATGATAAGCAACCATTTCGTCATAGACCGTTGGTCCATCTCTCACTCCAGGAATCTGTGAAAAGAAAAGATGAGCCTCTTAATTTAGAAAAAAAAATATATACAATTTTACTTATCTGAGCTGACAAGACAATAAAAAAGTTATAATCAATATTCTGTATGCAAGGATGAATAATAGATAATTTGTTATTCATCCTTTCTTTTTTCACCCACCAAGGGAACATTATGAATTTCCTTAAAAAGTTGAAAGGGGACTCGGTAAATTTAATTAAGATGTTGAAAAGTGACACTTGGTACATTTCATTAAAATTCTGAAAGGGGACACTTTGTGAATTTCATTAAAATTTTGAAAGGGGACACTTTGTAAATTCCATTAAAAAGTTGAAAGGCGACACTTCGTAAACTTCATTAAAAAGTAGAAAGCGGACTCTAAATTTCATTAAAATGTTGAAATGGGGCACATTGTAAATGTCATTCAAATGTTGAAAGGAGACAATAAATTTTATTATTATTTTTTTTTTTTTCAACATCAGTTTTCCCCATTGTAGTGGGTTTCACCACTGGGGTGCATCTTTCTAATTTATTAGTAACAATTTTTTTAGAGAAAGGCTGTTAGTGCCCTGCCTTTTTTTTTTACCACAACAGATGCTGGTACCCATAAACAGCTGAGTGAACTTCTGTGCAATATACATTTATACTAAACATTCGCTAAATTCTCTTCCTCATAAACACGAACTCTCTTACACTCTCTTTCCACATACCAATTTAGAGACTTCTTGAATAGCATCCCATATCAGTGGACTGGCAGGAACATTCAGAATGGGCCCAGAGGCACAGGTGTCCGTATTGATGTACAGCACAGATCGCTCAGATAGTTTCTCCACATGTTCCTGTAAATACAAACCGATGAATAGAGTACAAAGAACCAATTATTATTATTATTATTATTATTATTATTATTATTATTATTATTATTATTATTATTATTATTATTATTATTATTAAAGAAGAAGAAGAAGAAGAAGAAGAAGAAGAAGAAGAAAACCCTAGCGTTATATTTCTAGGTTTCTGTAACGCTCGTCCGAGGACAATCTCTTAAAATTTGTATAAAAGTTGAAAAATCTATTTACCCATATACCAAGGCACTTCCCCCAATTTTGGTGGGTAGCCAAAATCCAACAAATGAAAAAGAAGAGGACCTTCCCTCTCTATGCTCCTCCGAGCCTGACGAGGGACTCAGTTGAAAAATGCAACAAGGAAACATGGTGAAGTTGAACAACCAAGTAAGAAATAACAACATGGATTGAATGATTGGTATAATGCATAACCCAAATACTTTAAGGGCAAAGGATGATTGGGAATACTTTTACCACCACCTGCAGTACCAACCACAAAACACGTCAGAAAGGGGAATCAAACGCACCCCTCTGAGTTGCAAATACTGTATGATAAATTACATCTTCCCTAATATCAAATGATTATGATAAAAATGTGAATAAAAAAAACCCTCTTGCTTGACGGTACAGTCGGGCACACTATTCTATCTTATTTCTCTTCCTCTTTTTTTTGTTAAAGTATTTATACATTATATAGGAAATATCTATTTTAATGTTACTGTTCTTAAAATATTCTATTTTTCTTTGTTTCCTTTTCTCACGGGGCTATTTTCCCTTTTGGAGCCCCTGGGCTTATAGCATTATTCTTTTCCAACTAGGGTTGTAACTTAGCAATTAGTTAATTAATAATAATAATAATAATAATAATAATAATAATAATAATAATAATAATAATAATAATTAATATTAATTATTATTATATTATTATTATTATTATTATTATTATTATTATTATTATTATTATTGTTGTAGGTCTAAAGCTTTTTTTTTTTTTTTTTTTTTTACTATACTGGCGTTAAAGTGTTATTTTGACACATTTCTGCTTCAGAGAGAAAAGAGTTCACATCATCAGAAATATCAAAATATGTCTTTACAGTAGGTGGAAGGTTTTTATCTTACTACTGGTTCTGAAGACTCTTTTTGACACATTTCTGCCTCAGAATAAGAATGATTTGTTGCTAGTTTTAGTAGCAGTTTCTTTTTTTTTTTTCACTTTAGGCCCAAGTCATTACTTTTATCTTTGCTTGAGATCAATCTTGAGTTTTTACTTCCCTGTTGATGTCTTACCTCAACCCACTCAGTTGAACCAATGATTCCATATTCTTCCGCTCCCCAGCTGCAGAATATGAGAGTTCGTCTTGGACGCCATCCTACATGTAAGTGAGGGGAAAATAGAGGTCTTAATTATTATCCCCATTATCATAGTTAGCCAGGTTGCAACACTGGATTAAAAAGCAGAATACCATATGCCCATAACGACTTATACTAATCTGCTCAACAACTGAGTTTACTGCAGCAATTTCAATGAAAAAGCTAAATCTAATTTTCTTAACATCCACATCCTATAAAATACATTTAAAGATTCTATTTATTTTGATTTTGGGTGGGGACGCTGAAAAATGGCAAGTCTACCAAAGAACATATTCAATCCAGGAAGATTTCTTTCATTGGTATGATAACAAATCTGCCCCAAGATTGATTTAAGGGCAGATAATTTCACACTTTGAATGAATAGTTTGAAAAGTTGATAAAATTGCTTGACCTTTCGGTATGAGTTTTTTTTCTAGCAACAAATAATAGAGAAAAATAAATGGACTTTTCAAGAAATTCAATCTAAGAATCAGTCTTCTCAAAATACAGTATTATCAATGTGTTTTCATTTGAAAATCAATTGCCAAAACGTGTAAGATCAGTAATTCTGAAATGGATATAGCTGTAGCTCTCTTATTTCTCATAGTAAATTTGACGGAGATTGGTGAATCAAATATCTAGACTGTCAAGGCTTGTCTGAATGATTTAATCCCCTATAATAGAAGCAAACTGACGCAGGAAAAAGTTAACGAAATTAGACAGATAAGTGGGGAGAAGCAAGGGAGACCAGACGACTAGGAAAAGACAAGGTAATACATAAAGATGCAAAGCTTTTATCAAAGACTGGAGAGGCCACTGCTGTAGTTGGGTAACATGATAGGGTCCAGAGCTAGCCTGGCTGACGTTCTGGTGAACATCTATTTTGACGGAACTGAATTTAACACCTTTAACCTTTAAGTCACTAGATATCCCAAACATCATCAATAATTGAGAGTGAAGAGTATAGTTTACCTCCTTTCATGAGCTCTCCAAGAACTCTGGCTGTCTCCAGCATCTGCGCTGTGCCGCTGGAAGGGTCAGCCGCACCATAGCCCCAAGCATCTCGGTGGTTTCCGATCAAAACATATCGATCTGCAAAGTCATAATTAAATAATTAGATAGATGCAAATGTAGATAAAGAGACACATTATTATTATTATTATTATTATTATTATTATTATTACTACTACTACTACTACTACTTATGCTACAACCCTAGTTGAGAAAAATAGGATGCTTTTAGCCCAAGGGCTCCAGCAGGGAAGAATTTCCCAGTGAGGAAATAAATAAGCTATATGAGAGGTAATGAACAACATTAAAACAGATATTTCATATATGAACTATAAAAAGAGATTTATGTCAGCCTTTTCAACATGCAAACATTTGCTACAAGTTTCAACTTTTGTAGTTCTACTGATTCAATTACTTGACCAGGACATATAGGTAAATAGATTTGTTATTTCAACATCAGAAATAAGAGAATAATATAGAAATTAATTCATCTGGGTGAGGACTGAGATTTCCTTGTTTCTCTCTCTGTGCAGTCTAAAAACGAATTGATTTGCTTAATTTCCAGGGCATATATATACATACATATATATATATATATATATATATATATATATATATATATATATATATATATATATATATATATATATATATATATATATATATATATATATATATATATATATATATATATATGTATATATATATATATATGTATATATATATATATATATATATATATATATATATATATATATATACATATATATATATATATATATATATATATATATATATATATATATATATATATATATATATATATATATATATATATATATATATATATATATATATATATATATATATATATATATATATATATATGTGTGTGTGTGTGTGTGTGTAGCCATTCTCTCAACGGGTTGTTCCAGAGTAAACACATAAAATACACTGCCACTCACTCAATTACAGCGTAATCGTAGCCTAATTAGTCTAAAATGGTACTTATTTCATATACCTACTGTATACACAGTAATTGGCAATGTCTCAATACTCTTATCATTCCTCTATAAAATCTATGTCATTCACTCTTATACTTGAGTTTTCACATACATCGTATAGGCAAAACTTTATATATTCATGTGGTTTAGGTGTTCTACAAATTTTGAGTGGCCAAAAGGTCGCCGATCCTATTATTTTCAAGGAGATTTCCCATCATATTAACACGTGACTATAATGTTTGAGGAGGAATAGTGAGAAGGCAGCCAATCAGCGTCCGTTCTGAGAGCACGCCATAGCCAATGAGCGGCCGGCTAGAATTAGTCTTCCCGAAAATGAAAAGAAAGAAAAAAAAAAGCTTGGATTACTGATCTCCGCCTATTTGTGTTATTTTTTGGGCTCAAGCCATGGCGTCCTGATGGAAGGTTCCTGTTTGGTAGCTTCCTTGGGTATAAGACTACTAAGATATTCCCAGAGAATTTAACCACAGGTTATCACAGAATTCTAACTTCTGGAGCGAGTATCTCAAAAGGTTTCCCTTTAAGACATCGTAATACAACAGGGGACACGCATGTCTGAACGTGCTACATAGCTATCTTCACCCCGAACAGAGTTAATGCTTCGGTGTGTAAGGGCTGAGAATAGCTGGGAGCCGTTCCACAGCTAATCTCACTCGTGGCTACTACTGATACTCGAGACGTAAACAAACGGACGCCATTGCTCTGATGACGTCACGCCCGTCTTTATCCTTTGTTTAGTAGCTGCCCTACTTAGACGGATTTTCCCTTGTGTTATCTTTATCGCTTTGCATCTTCGCTATGTCGTTACCTTCAGCCTCGCCTTCTTCTGGAAAGTTGAGTACAAGGTTCCAGTATTGTTTAATTAAGCTCTGGCCGTAAAGTAAATACTATTTTGCGAAATAATTGATGTTTTGTGGCAGAGCTGTGCCTCTACCGGACCCGCCATTTTATGGCGTCGTTGTTGTTTTGCATGTCTTATTTAGTTAGCCACAACAACGCTTCCGGCATTATATACTAATCGAATACATTAGTTTATTTAGTCTTCATAGCTAGGAACTTTTATATCGTGTTTAGACGCTTTTTATCGGTCATCGATTGACCTCATACCAGTCGGCTACTATAGCCCCCAGGCCAGGAGCCTACATACAAGTGTTCATGCATGATTTATTAGTGATCCTAGACTAAGTTATGAAGATAGTGGCATTATTATTTTACAATACTTTTGACAGTGATGCAAATGTTTTCGCCTTCAGGGACCATATAGGGGATAGGCTAGTCAGTGATTCTTTCTAGCCTAACCTAACCTTAGGACCCCTATATGCTTCCTTCATCCCCTGCCTTGGCATTCCCTCTATTTAGCCTTGATCCCTTTTCTGAGTAAAGGGATTAATTGTCTAATAGAGTATATATCGCCTCTCGGTCCTCCCTAAAGGAATGAACCCCCTTTAGGATTGCGTCTGAGAGTGAGGTTAGGCTAGCCTACCTCTATGGCTAGGATAGTCTATGACTTTCCTGCGATAGCGATATGTCTTCTTCCTTGCCTAGTTCAGGACTTTTAGCCCTGTTCTAGGTCGGGTTAGGAAGGTTTCTCTGTTCCATGCTGAAACTGTACTCTTGCACCGTTTTAGCCGATCAGCCTGATCTTAGGTTAGGGAGTGTCCTCCCTTCCCTTAGTGGCCGCTCTGGTACAGAAACCCTTCCTGGGAAGACCTCTCTCTTCTCCCTCCCCACCTATCTCTTGTATAGCCTAGCCTATGCTTAGGTTAGTTTATACTCATCTGTCCCCTGTCCTACAACTCCTCCTTAGGGTGGATGAGTAGGGCTACCCGAGCTTCCTTGTGCAGTCCGCTCTGGTACATATACCTTCATAGTGTCCTATAAGGTTAGTTACTAGTATAGTTCTGCATATGGGAGTCTCCCCCCCCCCCTCTTGGGTGTCCCCTAGCCATCCCTTGGGCTACCTAGCTCCCGGTCCCTAGTGACCCCTGCTCATGGATGTTAGAGCTTGCCTCTATCATGGGTACACCCTCTCAGGGAGGGGGAGGGATGTCTGGAACCCTGGCGGTACTTCCTGCATCCCTTTCCCCCCTCCCCCTGTCTCTCTATCTATCCGGGTGCCGGTCTCTTGCCGCCTCTACTGTCGGCAATACCTGCCTCCTTCTTGGTGACCTCCCTACCCTTGCCGCCAGCCCCCCGTGTACCGAGGGACTGCCGGCTGCCGCCGGCTACTACCGGCGGCTCTCCTACTCCTATCTAATCGTCCGCCTGCCGGTCGATCACCGGAGTGCCGGCATATACTGCCGGCAACCCGATACTACCTGTACCATCCTTATCCCAGTCACCAACCTGGCATCCTCCGACTGCCGGAGCCGCCGCTTCCTGCCGGCGTGCCGCCGTTGTGCCGGCGGCCGCCATCCTGGTATCTGACTGACTTTTGAAAATTGTCTGTTCTAATGCCAGAATCTATGCTGGAGCGAGCTCCGGCATGCCGGCGGCTTGCCGGATGCCTCGGAGGCGTCAAGAATACTTGCACCCCCTCACTGTAGCTATCATAAGACTAGGATAGCCCTACATGGCAAACAGATAAGCTGCTTTTGCTATTAAGATCAGTACCTAGTACTGCTCTATTAGTGATCATGCTGTCTCTTTGCATTCTTCTAATTCCAGCATGCTATGTGCATCTTAGCACGGCTGGTTGCCAGAAGCAGTTACCTTTAATGAGGCCTTCTGGCTCTTAACTGGGAACCGAATGAATTCGATCCCAATCTTGTCCTTGGTTTTCCATGGAGTTCCAAAATACTGGGAATCCTAGGAAACTATATCCAATGATCTCGGTCATTTGGATTATCCCAGGACCAAGCTTATGGTAACCAGCCGGGCGAGATGCATGGAGCGTGTTCTCCTTTACTGTTTTCATTCTCTATGCATCACACCTTCTTTAAGTTAAAATTAATGATTAATATTAACTTAGTTTAAGAGCCATTCTTATGACTCCCCCATACTCATTTTCTCTTTCTTCCACAGGAGGAGCAGATGAAGTGTGACTTCGCCTTCTGCGCTGTGAAACGCCCGCAGTTTTACGGGCATACGGCTTGCAGGACTCACGCCCCTTGTGCTGACAAGAAAGGGGATTTGAAGTTCTGGAATCCACTGGATTGTACGGTCTGCCAGGCCCACCTAGTTGAGGCCTTCCATAACCCTCCCTCAGCGGAGGTTAGAGACATTTCTCGTGAAAAGCTGCGCAAGTGGGTGCGTGGCTTTCAGAAAAATGCTACCGGACCGTACCTGGCCACCGAAGAACTGAGGTCCCTGTTGTTCCCTAAGGCCTCCCCTGACTCAGTGGTTCCAAAAGAAGCAATCCCCACTGTCCAAATTACGGTGGAACCTGATGTGGTCATGGCTCAGTCCATGCACGAGTGTCGTTTAGATTCCGAGGATGATGAACAGATCTCAGACGTCTCGGAAGACACGGAGAAGACGCTTATGGCTCAAGGAGCCGAAGAGGACGAAGACAAGGTGGAATACACCGAGTCGGAGCTTGGAGCTGCTCCCTCGTCCATCCCTCCTCCTACTCCTACACCGACGGAATTGTCCATTCCGTCTACCTCCTCGACTCCGGATCCTTCCTCTTCTACCCAAGAACTGATCCGGCTGATTAGAGCCGTCATGGATGACAGGCTGAAGGAGAACCAGGAGTCCATCAGGTCAATGATTGGATCCAGAGAACCGAAGAAGATTTCGGTCAAGGATCTCCCAGCTTGCTCTCATGCCAACCCGTGGAGGTATGCAGAGCATATGGTTATTGCGACCGGCAGGATCTTTGTTAGTGACAAGATCGGCACGGTCCCGTTGGAAGATGTGGAGTTCTTCCCAAGCTTCGAGGCCTACCCGGACTGTTACGTCCGGCTTCGTTCCGAACCTGCCTCGAAGGAAGAGACCGAACCTAAGGAAGAGATAGTGTTCGATCTCGCAAAGGCCCAGGCTATGCTAGCCTCCGCATTTAAGAGTAGGGGCTTTACCTGCTCTAAGCTTCCGGCTTTGAGCAAGAAGCATCCTCTATACGTCGCACCTGACACTGCGGTTCTTCCTTTCTTGGAAAAGGCCTTAGCTGCATGCCTTAAAGCGGCGGAAGAAGGGAAACCCTGCCCTGCACTGGAGGAGTGCAGACCCTTCTCCATCGTGACCCCCCCTGACGCTCGACACTGGAAAGATGTTCAGCATACTTTCGTCGTGGGTAGGCTCGATCCTGACGTCGCCGGACGTCAGTTTAATGAAGACCTCCCTAAGCTCAATGATCACCTCCTTCGCCGGGAACAAGACACGAAGGAGAGGCTTGCGGCATCTCTTTCTCATCAAGTCCAACTGGAAGTGATGGCCTGTGACACAAGAGTACCAGATCACTACATGGTACTAGCCAAATCCCACTTACTGACAGTAATGAAGGACTTGTACCACTTCATAAAGGCTCGCAGAGCCTGTCGTGAATTCGTGTTTGCCGGTGCCACCGTGAAACACGAACCCCGGAGGCTGATTTCCTCCAACATCTGGGGAAAGCACCTGTTTCCTTCTGACCTTGTCAAGGAAATAACTGACAGAGCCGCCACGGAGAATAGGAACCTTCTCCACAAGTGGGGCATGTCCAGAAAAAGGAAACCCTCTCAGGACGATGGACCTCAGCCTAAGAGGAAACCGCAAAAGCCAAAACCCCAGCAACGTCAGCAACGACGTCAGTTTCCGGGACCCGCTACCTCCCAAGTGGTTGCCCAACCACAACAGACCTTTCAATTGGTCCCCCAACCGGTGTTGTCACAGTCACCGGTCTTCACCCCTGCCTTTGAGCAACCATCCACTACCTTTCATGCCAAAGGTAGAGGCTCGTCCAGGGGTGCAAGCAGAGACGCATCTCGTCGTCCCTCCAGAGGTAGAGGAGGAAAGGGAGCTGGCGGCCGAGGCAACAAGTCCTCGGGACACCAGAAGCAATGAAGTGCTTCCGGTGGGAGGAAGACTCCGCCAATTCCAGGATCGTTGGACCTTCGATCCCTGGGCACACAGCATCATCAAGAACGGTCTAGGCTGGAGTTGGACGCAACCACCCCCAATCTTCCAGCGGTTCTTCCAACAATCGACCCCCATTCTGGAAGAATATGTTCTAGACCTCTTGAACAAGAAGGTGATAAGGAAGGTAAAGTCCACCAGGTTCCAAGGGAGACTGTTTTGCGTTCCCAAGAAGGACTCAGACAAACTCAGAGTCATTCTGGACTTATCCCCCCTCAACAAGTTCATAGAGAACAACAAATTCAAGATGCTGACGCTTCAACAAATAAGGACCCTTCTGCCTCAAGGTTCCTACACGGTCTCTATAGACCTGGCGGATGCCTATTGGCACATTCCAATGAACCATCACGCTTCCTCCTACCTAGGATTTCGACTCCAAAGGAAAAGCTACGCCTTCCGGGCCATGCCATTCGGCCTCAATGTGGCCCCTCGGATCTTCACAAAACTGGCGGATGCCATAGTACAACAGCTCCGCCTAAGAAACGTCCAGGTGATGGCCTACCTCGACGACTGGCTAGTCTGGGCTCCATCGCCCGAAGAGTGTGCAAAGTCTTGCAACGAAGTTACCCAGTACCTAGAACACCTGGGATTCAAGATCAACGAGAAGAAATCTCGCCTCTCTCCAGCTCAGAAGTTTCAGTGGTTGGGAATCCACTGGAATCTTCAGTCACACCGCCTTTCCATCCCCCAGAAGAAAAGGAAGGAAATAGCAGGGTCTGTCAAGCGACTACTGAAATCCAAACGCATTTCAAGACGACAGCAGGAACGAGTTCTAGGCTCTCTACAATTCGCCTCAGTGACAAACCCAGTGCTTCGCGCACAGCTAAAGGATGCCGCGGGAGTCTGGAGACGCTCGGCTTCCAAACAGACTTCGACGCCTCCTAAAGCCGTGGTCGGAAGCAAAGGCCCTGAAAAGGTCCATTCCTCTCCAACACCCTCCTCCATCACTCAACATCCACACGGATGCCTCACTGGAAGGCTGGGGAGGTCACTCCCACCTGAAACAGGCTCAAGGGACCTGGTCTCCACTATTCAAGACGTTCCACATAAACATCTTGGAGGCCATGGCGGTCCTTCTAACTCTGAAGAAGTTATCCCCGCCGCCCTCGATCCACATCCGTCTAACCCTAGACAACTCGGTGGTAGTTCGTTGTCTCAATCGCCAAGGCTCAAGATCGCCCCAGATAAATCAGGTGCTTCTCCCAATCTTCCGTCTGGCGGAGAAGAAGAAGTGGCACCTGTCTGCAGTTCACCTACAAGGATTCCGCAATGTGACAGCGGATGCTCTATCTCGGACAAACCCGATAGAGTCGGAATGGTCTCTAGACGCAAGATCATTCTCCTTCATCTCTCATCAAGTCCCAGAACTTCAGATAGATCTCTTTGCAACGAGCGACAACAATCAACTTCCTCTGTACGTAGCCCCGTACGAGGACCCCAAAGCAGAAGCGGTGGACGCCATGTCACTGGACTGGAACAGATGGTCCAAGATATACCTGTTCCCTCCCACCAACCTTCTGTTGAAAGTCCTCTCCAAACTGAGAACCTTCAAAGGGACAGCGGCCCTAGTGGCTCCCAAGTGGCCCCGGAGCAACTGGTACCCCTGGTCCTGGAGCTGCAGCCCAAGCTGATCCCTCTCCCGGGCCCAGTTCTCTCTCAACAAGTACAGAAGTCGACTGTCTTCGCTTCATCATCGAAAATCAAGGACCTTCATCTCATGATTTTCTCTCCCTTGCCGCAAAGAAGAGGTTTGGGATCTCGAAGAAAAGTCTAGACTTCCTAGAGGAATACAAGACCGAATCCACGAGACGGCAATATGAATCATCCTGGAGGAAATGGGTCTCCTTTGTCAAGACAAAAAATCCTAAAGAAATCACCATTGATTTCTGTATGTCCTTCTTCATTCACCTTCATGGACAAGGATTAGCAGCCAATACGATTTCAACCTGCAAATCGGCCTTGACTAGACCAATTCTATATGCTTTCCAAATTGATCTGTCCAACGACATCTTTAACAAATTACCAAAAGCATGTGCTCGCCTACGCCCAGCACCCCCTCCGAAACCGATCTCCTGGTCACTAGACAAGGTACTCCATTTCGCCTCCAACTTGGACAACGATTCATGCCCCCTCAAGGATCTGACTCAGAAAGTTATATTTTTATTTGCTCTCGCCTCGGGAGCTCGAGTCAGCGAAATAGTGGCATTATCAAGAGAAGAGGGACACATCCTGTTTGCCGATTCAGGAGAAGTGACCCTCTCCCCTGATCCGACGTTTCTCGCTAAAAACGAATTACCCACCAAAAGATGGGGCCCTTGGAGAATATGCCCCCTGAAGGAGGATGTCTCTCTATGTCCAGTAGAGAGTCTCAAGGTCTATCTTCGCAGAACTTCGAACTTTGGTGGAGGCCAACTCTTCAAAGGAGAAACATCGGGCAGCGACCTGTCACTGAAACAATTAAGGGCGAAAATCACCTACTTCATTCGCAGAGCGGATCCGAACAGTACACCCGCTGGTCATGATCCTAGAAAAGTGGCATCTTCTCTGAATTTCTTTCAGAGCATGGACTTTGAAAGCCTTAAAAACTTTACGGGCTGGAAGTCCTCGCGAGTTTTCTTTAAACATTACGCGAAACAAGTGCACGAAGTCAAACATTTTGTGGTAGCCGCAGGTAGTGTTATGAAACCTGCACCTAACTCTGCGTAGAACAGTGAGTTACTTGGGACTCTAACTCTTCGGGTGCCTATGTTGACCCTCGAGCGATTCATAGTGATGTCTAAAAACACTTAGTGCTTTTATAACTGTTCTTATCCCAGATGAAATGTCATAGTGTCACACAAGTGCCGCATGCCTTGAGCATGATGTGTTGTTTAAAGACTTGCGTTCCTCGAGAACGAGTACCTACTAATCCTGAAATTCCTTTTCAGATTCAAGAGCAAGCCTTTATTTCTATGTACATTATTATTACTGTAAATGAACTTTACTTTTGCTGTAAATTATTTAATTTATGCATTGTGAAATAAAATTTCTATTTTATTACTTATGCGTCTCTTTCAGCTCCTACCTACTATGAAATACATACTGTCATAGTTTTATTTATTCCTCCTCTCTTATGGTCATGAAGAATTTAAGATGTCTAATCCTAAATTATATTCACCCTGTCTCAGTAAGGTTCCTACACGAATACTTACTTCTGATAACCAAGAGATGAACTCTGTACACAGTGCCCAACCACCACTGGTCTAATTCAGAATGTTCCTATACAAATATCAAACATTCTGCTTCATCTCTAAGTTCTTAAAAGTTCTTCTGTCAGGATGAATAGCCCTTCAATACCACTTTGACGTCGGCATAGCCCATGGGAACTTCCTACCAATGGGGGGCAGGATACTTCGTTCCTATGGTTCTTTACCTAAGATTACTTTGCTGTTTTGTCAATGCCTAGGCACTTAACACTGGGGGAAAATCTACCACGATACATTGATTCTCTGGTACTCTTCCATCAGGACGCCATAGCTTGAGCCCAAAAAACGGATTTTGAGCGAAGCGAAAAATCTATTTTTGGGTGAGATAGCCATGGCGTCCTGATGGACCCTCCCTACTACTTCGTCCAGTTTTGTTCCCACCCTACACAATTGTATCATGGTAATGGGCAGCAACTGGCTTCAGGATAAAGACGGGCTTGACGTCATCAGAGCAATGGCGTCCGTTTGTTTACGTCTCGAGTATCAGTAGTAGCCACGAGTGAGATTAGCTGTGGAACGGCTCCCAGCTATTCTCAGCCCTTACACACCGAAGCATTAACTCTGTTCGGGGTGAAGATAGCTATGTGGCACGTTCAGACATGCGTGTCCCCTGTTGTATTACGATGTCTTAAAGGGAAACCTTTTGAGATACTCGCTCCAGAAGTTAGAATTCTGTGATAACCTGTGGTTAAATTCTCTGGGAATATCTTAGTAGTCTTATACCCAAGGAAGCTACCAAACAGGAACCTTCCATCAGGACGCCATGGCTATCTCACCCAAAAATAGATTTTTTGCTTCGCTCAAAATCCGTTTTTTTATGTTTTGTGCATGTAAAATGGCGGACAAAGTACCACAATATGTGTCAGAGTTTGCTACACTTTCAGGTTTTCGGAAAATGTCACAAGACGAGCGAAAGTGGAATAAAAAGGGGCTAAAATCAAGTGTATCTCTGGTAAAAGTTATACTTTGTTTTTTACCGGTAAAGTGGTAAAGCAACGAACTGTATGACACCCTTGCGATTGTTCAATGTTTCTCAAAGTGTTTTGATGGCTTTGGTCTGGATAATATCAACCTGATTTCCAGTGAGTTCTGGAAAAGTGGATGTTGGTATATCAGAATTTCGTATATCCAGAAACACACCATGATCATGGCAGTTATAGTATTTTGTAAGACTCATAAAATTCTCGGAATCAAATGCCTTGAAGCTGATGATGTAAGAGATGAAGATAGGAATGTGAGTGTGCTTTGGTTCTTTGATAAAAGATAAAAGAAATATAATGAAAATAAAGAAAATAATACAAAAAAGAAAAAAAAAAGCCCTTAAGTGTTTAAGTAAAATAATGTCAATATTCAGTCTGAGTATAAATGCCTATATAGGTCCATTTTGAATATCATAAGTGACTGGGCCTAAATATGAAAATAAAAAAAGTCAGTGACTCAGTAAACGACTACCAATATTCATTTTGAGTATAGAGTATCTATGCCGACATAGGGCCATTTTAAATATAAATTTTGAGTATCTAGGTCTACATAGTATAGTACCATTGCGATGAATAATTTTATTGGATTCAAGTATTAAAATTTGGTGTCGTTAATAAGTTTAATAATTTTTTGCTTTACAATTAGTAATATTAAGTATTTTATTAGTGCACTGCCTCAGTTACGTCACAACCTGTATAACCTCCACCAACTAGAGTACCTACCTCTACAAACCAGCACCACCTACGGCAATGTGAGTATTGCATCATCATCATTATTATTATTATTATTATTATTATTATTATTATTATTATTATTATTATTATTATTATTAAAAAGTTTTACTGTAACAATGATATTTACATTTTATGTCTGTTCTCTTATAATCCACTCCTGTTTAACCTCCTCTATATAATAAAGAACAAGTGTTTGGCTATATATATATATATATATATATATATATATATATATATATATATATATATATATATATATATATATATATATATATATATATATATATATATATATATATATATATATATATATATATATATATATATATATATATATATATATATATATATATATATACTTTCACAAACACATACACACATATCCATACTTGTATAGGATACTGTATACACACATATACAGTACACACATACAGTATATATATATATATATATATATATATATATATATATATATATATATATATATATATATATATATATATATATATATATATATATATAATCTGTTTGTGCTCGGGCTTGTGATATTTATCCATGTGTGAATATGCTTGTGCATGTTTAAAGACCATATAAACCATCAAGAATATAAATGAATCTACTTTTATATATACAGCAACTGACCTCATAGGCTACTGCAAAGTATATGAGGCAAAGCTATTAGCAATCTAACCTGGCTCGACCTCTCCTTTAATAGTGCCCACGACGTTGTAGGATCTATGTATCTTCCTCGAGTTGTGGGACTGGAGGCGAATGGAGTGGTCTTTGAACTCTTGCGTCATCTCCGGTCCCAAATTGTAAGGCAAGCTCTTGAGGCCACCCACCCAATCCTCGGGTGGGGCCTGTCCTCCCATTTTTCTGTAATTAGTGATTATCTTTTATTATTATCGTCTTCATAATGGTATTATCGGGTTTCATTATGACACTTCGTTATGAACAAATTATTGTTATTATTATTATTATTATTATTATTATTATTATTATTATTATTATTATTATTATTATTATTATTATTATTATGAGGATGATGATTATTGTTATTATTACTATTACTACTACTACTATGAGCAACCAGATAATGCCCTAGAGACTGACCATATCTACATATGATCAGCGGCTAAGCCCCCGCTTCACCCACACTAGGACCAGGGAGGGACCAGCAATAGCTGGTGATGACTCAGTAAGTAGATCTATAGGGGCCCTCAAACCCCAATCCTTAGCTCAAAAGTGAGTCAGTATCAGCATGAAGAATAATTTGAATGTTTAAAGGCTACCCATGAATGACAGAGGCGAGGGTCAGGGCAATACCCTAGACTAGAGTGCTTATTCTCAACCGCTGTGCCACGGGACTATTTTAACCAAATTTCCTTTGTAACGTGTTGTTGTGGGCTATTGATAATGTCTCTGCCTGGAGATCACCAGGCTGGTGTTTGAGTCCCGCTCAAACTCATTAGTTCTTTTAGTGGCTTCAACATCATCCTTCGAGCTGGACCCAACTCTCTTGTAAAACATTGTTTACTAATCTATACAAAATCCATAAACTTTTAACTGAAAAGTTGAGAAACTCACTCCAAAATAACCCTTGCGTCATCATATCCGATTGG
The DNA here is from genome assembly GCF_036898095.1 of Palaemon carinicauda. Classification (NCBI taxonomy): domain Eukaryota; kingdom Metazoa; phylum Arthropoda; class Malacostraca; order Decapoda; family Palaemonidae; genus Palaemon; species Palaemon carinicauda. Next base: position 125,467 of record NW_027170032.1, on the reverse strand, counting down.
CTGACATGGAATATTTGGGAGACCAGCATCTTCCTCGTTGACTCTATAAGCATGCTCTGTAAGTAAGGAAGAAGATTAGTACAGTAGAGTACGCTTGTATACACACACTCAATTATAAATGGAGAAGTATTGATTTAACCCTGGATAGGTACGGTGGGTCGTTTGCGACCCCGAGCGTAAAAAAAAAACAGGTTTTTCTCACGTGACTCACCCCTGTGACTGAATTTGTGGGTGATCGACCTGCAGGAGGTGTCTCCCCTACACGCTCTAATAGTGTCCAGATGTGCATTGCTGTAGCTGTACTCCTTCCCCGATTTCTGAGACGCGTCGGGGTCGTTCGCGTCCGAGTTTACCCTTCTGAGGTAGTTTGCATAATTATCAAAGTTATTACGTATTATGAAATTGTCGTAGAATGGTGCAACTTGTATAGGTTATCAGTTGTGGAAAGTCTTGGTGGATTGTTTGGCTACCATGTGCATGTTTTTTTTTTTAGTTAAAATGTCGTTCATCACCACGAGGACCATTTTACCGCGAGTGCCCCTTTTTCATTTTTTTTCATTTTTTTGCCAAGTCATTTTTCCGTAAGATATTGCCAAATAGTGTCGTAAAACTTTTGCTTGTTTAGTGTTGGAAAGTGTGTCTAGATGATCTGGCTACCCATGCATGACTTTGTTTTTGTCAGATACGACGTAGTTATTGGTATATTGGGTATTTAACTGCGGTTACCAATTTCTGTTTTTTTTTCAATATTTGTAAAAATTACTACGTAGTAAGGAAATGCCGTATATTATTCATTTTTTTTTCATGTTTATGTGTTAGAAAGTGTGCCTTGATGGTTGGGCTAACACGTGCATGTCTTTTTTTTTATCTGAGATGTCGTATATTAGAATGTCGGGCATTTTACCGCGAGTGTCCCTTTTTAATTTTTTAAAATTTTTTTGCCAAGTCATTTTTCCGTAAGATATTGCGAAATAGTGTCGTAAAACTTTTGCTTTTTTAATGTTGGAAAGTGTGTCTAGATGATCTGGCTACCCATGCGTGATTTTGTTTTTGTCAGATACGACGTAGTTATTGGTATATTGGGTATTTAACTGCGGTTGCCAATTTCTGTTTTTTTTCAATATTTGTAAAAATTTACTACGTAGTAAGGAATTGCCGTATATTATTGATTTTTTTTTCATGTTTATGTGTTAGAAAGTGTGCCTTGATGGTTGGGCTAACACGTGCATGTCTTTTTTTTTTTATCTGAGATGCCGTATATTAGAATGTTGGGCATTTTTCCGCGAGTGCCCCTTTTTATTTGTTTTGCATTTTTTTTGCTTAGTCATGTTACCGTAAGGAATTGGCAAGTAGTGTCGCAAAACTTATATTTTTATAGTGTTGGAAAGTGTTTCTAGATGATCTGGCTACCCATGCGTGATTTTGTTTTTGTCAGATACGACGTAGTTATTGGTATATTGGGTATTTAACTGCGGTTGCCAATTTCTGTTTTTTTTCAATATTTGTAAAAATTTACTACGTAGTAAGGAATTGCCGTATATTATTGATTTTTTTTTCATGTTTATGTGTTAGAAAGTGTGCCTTGATGGTTGGGCTAACACGTGCATGTCTTTTTTTTTTTATCTGAGATGCCGTATATTAGAATGTTGGGCATTTTTCCGCGAGTGCCCCTTTTTATTTGTTTTGCATTTTTTTTGCTTAGTCATGTTACCGTAAGGAATTGGCAAGTAGTGTCGCAAAACTTATATTTTTATAGTGTTGGAAAGTGTTTCTAGATGATCTGGCTACCCATGCCTATTTTTTTTTTAGCCAGATATGGCGTATATATAAGTATGTGTTCGATTTTCCTGTGATTGCCATTTTTTCGTTTTTTCCCATTTCTTTCAAAATTACTACGTACTAAGGAACTATCACAGAGTAATATTTCATTTATATGTTTATTTGTCGGAAAATATGCCTTGATGGTTTGCCTAGCTGAAATTTTTTTTTTTTCTGAAATGCCGTATATTAGAATGGCCATTTTTCCACGAGTGCCCCTTTTTATTTGTTTTGCATTTTTTTGCTTAGTCATGTTACCGTAAGGAATTGGCAAGTAGTGTCGCAAAACTTATATTTTTATAGTGTTGGAAAGTGTTTCTAGATGATCTGGCTACCCATGCCTATCTTTTTTTTAGCCAGATATGGCGTATATATAGGTATGTGTTCGATTTTCCGGTGATTGCCATTTTTTCGTTTTTTCCCAATTCTTTCAAAATTACTACGTACTAAGGAACTATCACAGAGTAATGATTCCTCTAGATGTTTATTTGTCGGAAAATTTTGTTTACTTTTTTTTTGATTGAATATCATCAAATTTTTTTAGCTAAAATATTGTTTTACATTTTTTTTTTCGATTTTATTTCCCTTCAAAAAAAATTTTTTGGGTCAGAATTTTAATTTTATAGTCGTAAAATAATCGACAATTATCCAGCAACCCACCATACAATTTTTATGCATATCCAATAATAATTAGATTAGTAAATAACACCTTGAGATTGACATACCCTTCCTACATTTCAAGTGGCAGATTAGGGAGTCTGAGTCAGTGTGGTTGGCGGCAATTTTGTGGACATATCCGAAGCGTAAGCTGCCCTATCTATATATATTCTTGTTCCCTATAGAATTTGTGATATTTTGGTATATTTTTACCTGCATAAATATCATATTATATATTAAATATATGTATTTTTTTACGAAATTTCCAAGTACTCAAAAAATTACCTTTAGATATGGCCCCTGATATAAATGTAATTTACAAAATAATGAAGATTTTTTTACATATTTCTATTCTAGGATAACATATGTTTATTCCCTAAAAAAATTAGCCACTTCCTATTTCATTTGGGTACCCAAAAAAATTCATGAAATTTGGACAATTTTTTTTGGCCAAAAAAAGTTACCCTTTTTTTCTCATTTCAGATCTTCACCTCCATGGGTCTGACTTCATCCAAAATACATCAAGATGTTTCCTAAACATTCAAGAATCAATTCCTAAAAGGATTTGTGTATATATGTATAAACTTTTTTTTTATGAATTTTTATGTCAGGTCTTTTTTTTTCTACTTAATTTTTTAAAATATTTATAATAAATAGTTTTTCTGCAGATGAGTAGTATTTATCTTTACAGTTGTTTTAAGCATTCATTGAAGTTTTTTTTGGCAAAAGAAAAAAGGAGGTTACTGCAAAAACTGATTTTTCAAGAATTTTTTTTGGCGTCGGGGTCGTTCGCGTCCGAGTATACCCTTAAAGGGGTGTCCGAGGACCGTACCTATCCAGGGTTAAAAGCTCAAGACAGAGACGAATGGTGAAATCAAACAGAGCCCTTTTGCATCAATAGGCGTAGGAGATGATGAGTACTGTTATTATTATTATTATTATTATTATTATTATTATTATTATTATCATTATTTTCTACGCTCCAACACTAGCTGGAAAAGAAGAATGCTATAAGCCCAGGAGCCCCAACAGGGAAAATACCCCAGTGAGGAAAGGAAAGAAGGAAAAATAAAATATTTCAAGGATGGTAACAACATTAAAATAAACTACATAAGAACTTTTACAAAACAAAAGTAAGAGAAATTAGATAGAATAGTGTGCCCGAGTCTTGAACGAACTCTCAGTGACGTAGAATTTATACACGATTAGTCACTTGTTCTGTATATAATTTATAAGCCCATTAAAAATTATATCTTGTTACTTTTTACATTTTGAGTATAGCGACTCTAGTATATGTTGAACAGACTGATACTTCTCCATCTACACTTTATATATGAGAGATCTGTTTTAATGTTGTTACTGTTCTTAGAATATTCTATTTTAATTGTTCATTTCTTGTAATATAATTTATTTATTCATCTCTTTATTAACTTTCCTCACTGTGCAATTTTTCCCTATTGGAGCTCTTGGGATTATAGCATCCTGCTTTTCCATCTTGGGTTGTAGCTTAGCTGCTGCTGCTACTACTACTACTACTACTACTACTACTACTACTACTACTACTTTTACTACTACTACTACTACTACTACTACTACTCAACAGGAGGAAAATATGGCACTTTCTTTATCTGTAACTTAACGCAAAAATTCTAATCAAATCTTATCAGCAAGGAGGATCAAAATCTTACCTGTAGAAGGCCACCCAGGAGTAAGGGGGTCTCCATCCCCCATGAAGGTTGTTCCTCTCTGCATGCCACTTCCGGGAAGCCAGAAGGTGTTTGGGTAGATCTCCTTTGGCTCTACTCCTTCAAGAGCCACATCTCGTGGATCTGAGTAAAGGATGATTGCTTTGGCTCCTCGCTGCTCTGCGTGTAGAAGCTGAGGAGAAAGTTCTTGTTTAGTTTTCATGTTTATAAAGATTTCGTTTACAAGAAAAAAATTTCTTTTTTAATAGGCATTTAGTTTTGATGGTGACGTCAATGCTCGAAAGATAATGTTTTCATTTTAAAAGAGAAATATTTGAGTGCTAAAAAAGAAAAGTGTTTTTATTAAGGGAAATATTTTGGCTTTGCAAAAAGAAAAATTTAGTTTAGATGAAACTTGATATTTAAAAGATAATTGCACTTACAGTGGATTGTTCATTGTCTAATGGGTTGGGTTTTAATGACTAATTTGGAATTTTTTTTCTTTTCTTCAAATTATGAAATGTTTGGTTCTGAAGTAAAAAAAAAAAGTAACTTTACTTTTATGAATTTTTCAAATTTTACCCAATTTTCTGAATGAAAAGAATTATTCAGAGAATGAAATTATCAAATCAACGAGATAAAAAATCCATTGTGTATAAATACAACAGATAGAGGAGCGAAACATGTGAAGTCTTAAAAGCTAGACATTTAAAGCTATTCAGTAGGGTTAAGAGGTACGTAGGGAAAAAAGACCAATAGTCACATCAGGACGCAAATTCTAAATAGGCTAAGATTTGTCGTTAGTTGGCAATAAAACCTCTCTTTAGGAGATGTTTCGCAACAAGAAGTCCGCAACTAAAAAACAAGACAAAAAGAGTTGAGAGTCATATATTAAGTAAGACCGCAATTTAGGTCGTTCTTTTATCACTCCTTTTAAGACGAGAAATTGGTGTCATTGCGAAACTAATAAGAAAAATTAACTTTTCATATAATAAATAATGAAAGAGCAAATGATATACTTGTGACTCCTCTTAAAATTACTTCTATTAAATTAAAATAGAAGATCTGCTATTATATATTGCTTGAAGAAGTCGGACACAGATCACTCTAGGATCTAACTACGGCATTGTAATTGTTCAGTGGCTACTTTCTTCTTGGTAAAGGTTGAAGAGACTCTTTAGTAATGGTAAACAGCTCTTCTAGCAGGGCACTCCAAAATCAAACCCTTGTTCTCTAATCTTGGGTAGTGCCATAGCCTCTTTACCATGGTTTTGCACTGTCTTGGGTTAGAGTTTCTCATGCTTGAG
>NW_027170032.1:77500-90000 GCF_036898095.1 Palaemon carinicauda | reverse complement strand
TCTACAGCCACTTACTGCGTCCCATCCGCATCAGTTTTGCTACTACCACACCAGATTCACGGCAACTGCGAAGAAATGTGCCAAGGATTGTCAGTAAGTAGGCCATCTCTCGTGGCGGTGGCCTATCGTGTTTCTAATCTTTTCTTTTTACATGATGCAGGAACGGGCGTGCGATTTTTGGTAGACTTGGGTGCTTGTCGTTTTCTTTTGCCAAGGGAACTCTACAGGACACGACGTAGTCTGTCTACGTCTACCGACGTCCGCTTGGTAGCTGCCAATGGATCTGCAATACCCACCTACGGTTACAAGAACCTCATATTATCGTTAGGAAAGGGTAAATTTAATTGGAAGGTTCTCGTTGCTGACGTCACATTGCCAATCCTCGGTCCGGATTTCCCCTCTCATTTCCACCTTCTGGTCGATGACGCCGACCGACGATTGGTCAACGCAGACTCGTACTTGTTGACACCTCTTCAACCCGCCCCCTCCAACCTCGCTCCCCACATCAGCGCACCCATGGCCACCTCCTTACGCGTAACCAGAAGTTTTCCGTCCAGAACTTCGCCAAACGCCCACAGCTCCTGCCAAGCACGGTATTTATCACCATATCAAGACGATGGGACCCCCAGTCTTCGCAAAATTCAGACGTCTGGCACCGGAACGATTGGCAGCCGCCAAACAGACGTTTGCCGAAATGGAGGAAATGGGCTTTTGCCAGAAGGGCTCCAGCCCATTGTCGTCGCCCTTACACATTGTTCTGAAGAAAGACGGCTCCCTCCGTCCGTGTGGGGATTACAGGAGCCTGAATATGCAAACAGAACCGGATCACTACCCCCTCCCAAACATCGCTGAAGTGACCTCCTACCTGCACAAAGCGAAGGTTTTCTCTACGCTCGACCTCCTGAAGGGGTATTATCAAGGGCCTATGAACCCAGATGACATCCCCAAGACTGCCATCACCACTCCGTTTGGTACATACACCTTCAATTACTCCGGTTTTGGCCTTCGTAATGCTGGGGCCATGTTTCAACGTCTCATGGATGGCATCTTAGGGGACATTCCCTTCTGTGTATGTTATGTGGACAACATATATGTGTTCTCCTCCTCAAAAGATGAACACCTCCGTCAACTGCGCATCGTCCTCGACCGCTTGCAACAAAACAGCCTTGTAGTCCAGTACGACAAGGGCACCTTTGGCGCCAACGAAGTGTCGTTCTTAGGCACCGCATCACTCCCGAAGGAGTCCGTCCCCTCCCTGAGAAGGTAGCAGTCGTTCAGGACCTCCCAGCACCCTCGACCGTCAAAGATCTGCCAGCCATTGCCACCACTCTTGCTTCCCTCTATGCCTCCCTCAAGGGCAAGCCAAAGGACCTGAAGTGGGGTCCCCTTCAAGAAGCGGCCTTCTGCGATGCAAAGAAGGCCCTATCAACCGCTGTGGCTCTCACTTTTCCTATCCCACATGCCCCTCTCCTTCTCTCCACCGATGCCCACGACGTCGCTATTGGTGCAATACTCGAGCAGGTGGTCAACGGCTTGCCCCGCCCATTGGCCTTCTTACACAGAAAACTGTTCAAGGCAGAATCGGGTTATACTACCTTCGATCGCAAACTGCAGGTGGTGCACTTGGCTGTCTGTCACTTTCGCCATTTCTTAGAAGGTACGCCATTCGTCATTCGCACACACCACATGCCTCTGGTGGACGCCTTCACTCGACAGTCTGACGCCTGGTCCGCCCGTCAACGTCAACTTCTCTCTGCCATGGCTGAATACAATTGCACCCTTCAATACGTCCCTGGGAAAATGAATCGCGTTGTCAATGCCCTGTCAAGAAAAACGTTGGCTGCCGTTCAACTGGGATTGGATTACAACGCCTTGGCTAATGACCAATGACAGGATCCAGAGTATCAAGCATTTAGGATATCCTTCATGTCCTTCCGTTGGGAAGATTTTTCCCTCGAGGACTCCAACACCACCCTACTCTGTGACGTCAGTACTGGTAGATCACAACCTTGGACTCCTACTCCCATGCGCCGGCAGGTGTTTGATTTCATTCATGGCCTTTCACATCCCTCGTGCCGTTTTACTGCACAGCTGCTGAAGACGAAGCTCATTTGGCACGGCATTTCTAAGGATGCTAAGGATTGGGTCCGCCCCTGTACTTCTTGCCAAACTTCCAAAGTACATCGACACACGGATTCAGGAGTGGGCACCTTTCCTCAACCTCAGCGACGTTTCGCACAAATTCACATCGACGTTGTAGGCCCCCTACCCACATCATAACGACATTGTTACCTGTTTACCGTTATTGACCACTCCACTCGTTGGCCTAGAGCCATTCCCATGGAAACTGCAACGTCCGCCTCATGTACATCTGCCTTACTCTCAGGATGGATTGCAAGATTTGGTATCCCAGAGCATATTACTTCTGACAGGGGTACCACTTTCACCTCTCAATTGTGAACATCATTAGTGAATCTCCTGGGCATCAACCTGTATCAGACAACTGCCTACAACCCCACTGCCATGGGAATGGTTGAACGTTTTCATCGCAACCTCAAAGCAGCCTTGATGTCCCGCTGCACGGATTCCAACTGGTTTACTCAGCTTCCCTGGGTCCTCCTGGGACTAAGGACCACTCCTAAAGACACCCTCGATGTCTTGGCAGCTAAAATGGTGTATGGCGACCCGTTGGTAGTCCCTGCCGAACTTTTTCCTTCTACAATCTCCTCCGACGATTTCCAGCGAATACTTCACATCGTGGGAAAATTTACTCAATGCCACCAGACTTACAAGCCCCCAGCGAAGCATCACATACCGACAGACTTGCACTCTGCAACGCATGTCTTCCTGCTCAACGACACTAGCAAGCCACCGCTAACTCCCCCTTACAAGGGCCTTTTCCTTGTGATCCAACGCAGTCCCAAAGCATTCCTACTAAACATTCGTGGCAAAGAAAACTGGGTCTCCATTGATCGTCTAAAACCTGCTTATCTCCTGCCAGATGACCCACCTAAAGTTCACCTCTCCAGATCAGGGCACCCTATTTACCATGTAGAGTATGTCATTTTTAGGGGGGAGACCATGTACCAACCGTGTGTCACACGATCGTACATAGTAATGACATTTCATTTTGTGTATATATTATGCTTGTATCTTCGCTCTCCCCTCGCACTTAAAAGAACATGAAATAACATGTATGTTTTTTCTCACTATTACCTGTTAACCGGTTGAACAGGAAATATCCTGTTGCATTGAGTTTTTGTATATAAGGGCGAGTGTCTGTAATAAAGTTACTCAGTTGCTTTCATTCTGTCTTTGAGTCACAACCTTCTCTCGGCTCGTCACAGGAGGGTGGCCGAAGACTAGGAAGAAGGTTTGAGGCTGAGTATTAACAATAGGACAAAGGTCTTTAAAAAATGAAGTATAGCAGGAGGTAGAAAATATAGATCAGACCCATACCTTAAGACTTAGAAATGAAAGGAAATGAATGTTATCAATCCTTATAGCAACTATTCTCTTTATCGTTTATTTTCTTATAAAAACAATTAGTCACTAATTTAAGATTGTCTGGTGTTTCCCTTGAAGAGATACTTAAAAATAAAACTCTTAACATTCCATAACTCTATTTAACATTTTATGGATACACACTTTCATCATTTGTTGATTATCTTTATACATTTTGTTCAGAGATCTGTTAATTTTTGTATTTTCTTATGTTTTTCTTTTTATTTTTATATACAGTTTATTATCAGTATTACCATAATTTCTTTAGGAGATGATATAGTTAGTACTCAGGAAGTTAATGTCATTTATAGCGGGGTTTTTATTAATGAATGATCATTTTAAGTAACACTAATGACAATGAAAATTATTTATTAAATTAACTATTTTTCACTTAAGCGATTATTTTCGAACATTAACTTTTTTCAAACTACTTTATTTTTTGTTTTATATAAAAACTCTTCATAGAGTAATTAATCTCAATTACAATTAATGTTTTCCAGTTCAAAATGATCTATGTCAGGATGCTTGAAATCTTTAAATTAATCAAAATTATATTTCCGGGTTAAGGTTCAGGTTAAAGGTTCAAGTTGAAGGTCAATATTTTGTTATGGTTCAGGTTAAAGGTTAAGGTTCTAGTTAAAGGTTAAGATTCCGGTTAAAAGTTCAGAGTTAAGGTTCAAGTTAAAGGTCAATTTTTTATGGTTCAGGTTAAGATCCTGGTTGAAGGTTAAAGTTCAAAGTGGAGGTTCAAGTTAAAGGTAAATTTTTGTTAAGGTTCAGATTAAATGCCATTATTTTTTAAGGTTCAGGTTGAAGGTTCAGAGTTAAGGTAAACTTTTTGTTAAGGTTTAGGTTGAAGTTTACGGTTCAAGTTATAGGTTAATTTGTTTTTTAAGGTTCGGGTTAAATGTTCAGGGTTAAGGTTCAAGTTAAAGGTTAATTTTTTTTTAAGGTTCAGGTTATAAGTTTTGAGTTAAGGTTCAAGTTAAAGGTGAAATTTTTGTCAAGGGTCACGTTGAAGGTTAAGGTTCGGGTTAAAGGCTCAGAGTTACGGTTCAAGTTAAATGTTATTTCTTTTTTTTTGTTAAGGTTCAGATTCAGAATAAGGTTCAAATTAAAGGTTTATTTTTTTGTTTAAGATTCGGGTAAATATTCTAGCTAAGTTTCTGGTTCAGGTTAAAGGTTGAAGTTCTAATCCAGGTTTAGGCTCAAGGTTCAACTCATCATTTTCTATTTCTACGGCATTTATAACTATCAATTAAATTTCAACGATGTTACCAGTTGCAAATCAGAGAATAATAGTTCAACCTTAGATAGAGAGAGGATGTTTAATAGCCCCATTTAATTGCCAGTTGCAACAATTAAATATTTCTCTTTTTATAGTCTATATGTGAAAGATCTATTTTAATGTGGTCACTGTTATTAGATTGTTTTATTTTGATTGATCATTATTTCTCTTGTAGTTTGTTTATTTCCTTGTTTCGTTTCCTCGGTGGGGTTATTTTCCCTAGTAGAGTCCTTGGGCTTATAGTTTCCGGCTTTTTTACAGCTAGAGTTGTAGCTGAGCTAATAATAATAATAATAATAATAACAATAATAATAATAATAACAATAACAACAATAATAATAATAATAATAATAATAATAATAATGATTATTATTATAATTATTATTATTATTATTATTATTGATGATGATGATAAAAGGGATTGTATTGCCATATATATATATATATATATATATATATATATATATATATATATATATATATATATATATATATATATATATATATATATATATATATATATATATATATATGTAGTTTTCTCTTGCATCAAGGATGAGACCACATGCGCTAAACAAGTATGTACTAGTTAATCGCTGTAAAGCAGAAAGCCCATAAACGATAGATCCTCTGTTTTACTTTTCTCTTTTCATGCACGCATCGGGTTCAGTTTCATTGTTCAATTCCAGAGTTAAGGTTCAAGTTTAAAGATAAGGTTCAAGGGTAAGGTTCAAGTTTAAGGATAATGTTCAAGTTCAACGGTAAGATTCCAGTTTAAGGATAATGTTCAAGTTCAAGGGTAAGATTCAAGGTTAAAGGTCAAAATTAAGGTTACAAATCATGTTCAGTGTTTAGATTTGTGTTTAATGTTCAGGTTTATGGTTAAAGTTCCAAATTATGGTTAATGTTCAGTTTGTTAAGATTCAGGTTAAGGATCATGGATCTGGTTTAGTGTTAAGGTTTAGATTCAGGGTTCAGATTTAGATTAAACGTTAAGGTCCAAGTTAAAGATTAATGTTCAGAGTTAAGGGTCAGGTTCAAGATTAAGGCTTCAGTTCAGGGTTAGTGTTTAGGTTCATGCTCTTGGTTAAGGTTACGGTTCAGCATTAGGGTTAAGGTTCAGTTTAAGGGTTAAAGTTACGAATCAGGGTTAGGATTTACGTTCAATGTTAAGGTTAAAGGCTGAGGTTCAGGTTCAGAGTTAAGGTTCCGGATTAGGGTTAAGGTTCAACTTTAAAGAGTTCATATTCAGAGTTAAGGCTTAGGTTAAGGTTCTGGATCAGCATTAAGGTTAAGGTTCTTGTTCAGGATTCAGGAAAAATAGGAAGAAAATAAGAAGGGAAGCGTCAATGATTTTGATATCTGACTGCGTAGGTCGAGATAAAAACCTATGATCCAAAATTCATGGTTCTTAACCCCTGCCCTTTTTTTCAGGATAGAAGGTGCCATAGTCCTTTTTTCCTAGCCTACGCCATATAGAAATCTATTAGATATGATAAAAGTTATTATTATTATTATTATCGTGACAAGAAAACAAATCAGTGAGAGGAGAGTAGGAAAATATGATAAGGTGATATTCTAACCTCATTTCTTGGTGAGCCACGTTTTTTATTTTCATGAACTAGCCAGATATCATTGCTTGAGAGAGAGAGAGAGAGAGAGAGAGAGAGAGAGAGAGAGAGAGAGAGAGAGAGAGAGAGAGAGAGAGAGAGAGAGAGAGAGAGTATTCAATTATTTGACTTACAAATTATTAGAGAGAAAGAGAAAAGGCATTAAGCTTTTCTAACATTTAGCTCAAGGTCACCGTGAGAGAGAGAGAGAGAGAGAGAGAGAGAGAGAGAGAGAGAGAGAGAGAGAGAGAGAGAGCAGTGAATACAGAATGTTAAAGAAATACCCACACTTAGCAACACAGAAAAATAAAGATCGGACTCATAAAAATTAAGGTGATGTAGACTCACGTAATTGATGTGCACGAAGTCAATCTCACTGCTTTGACTGAGTGACTGTGATTTTATGAAAAATCGATAATAATAATAATAATAATAATAATAATAATAATAATAATAATAATAATAATAATAATAATATTAATAATAATCTCTCCTATATAATAATAATAATGAGCAAGTCTCTCTCTCTCTCTCTCTCTCTTCTCTCTCTCTCTCTCTCTCTCTCTCTCTCTCTCTCTATATATATATATATATATATATATATATATACATATATATATATATATACATATCTATATATATATATATATATATATATATATATATATATATATATATATATATATATATATATATATATATATCTGGTTAAGCTAAGCTCTCCCTCTCCCTTGGGTAGGGGGAGAGGTAGTAGTCATGACCTGGTAAGTGTGGGGTTCGTACGTTTGTGCATTTTTATCTTGATATTTAGCAGTCATTTTAAGGGCAGCATGAAATAATAATAATAATAATAATAATAATAATAATAATAATAATAATAATAATAATAATAATAATAATAACAGGTGATATAATGCTATTAATAACGGTAAGAGATCTATCATCATTTCTTACATTCTTTTAAACGAAATTATTTATATATAAGAATTTAACACCTTGACCATAATCAAATTTGATAAATTACATTAATCAAAACTGATATTATTATTAGATCCTCAAATATAATGGTATTTAACTTCCAATTTGTATTTCAAATGAGTGAAGCCAAAATTGAACGAAGAACACAAAGTTTCATTCCACATGTAAGCAACCACGCTGTCCTTTATCCTCTTCTCGTAATTTACCTTAGGAATCATAACGCCCAACTCTTCAAGCCCTTCACGCCCTAGGGCACCCTCCGTGAATCATAAACCCTCCCTCCTCCCCCCGCGGTGACCTTGGTAGCAAGAAATTTCCCTTTATATTATATTTCAAACATTCCTAGATAACTTAACGATCACTTCCTGTGTCCAAAGTTATTTCACAGAAATTCCTTCTATCGAAGTTCATAACTATATTGTATTAGTTTTTTACCCGTGGAAGTTTTTTTATGAATAACTCAAATTTACATGAATTATTATTATTATTATTATTATTATTATTATTATTATCATTATTATTATCATCATCATCTAAGCTTTATCCTTTGTTGGAAAAGCCAGATACTATAAGCCTAAGGGTCCAACAGAAAAAAAAATTCTAGTGAGGAAATTTAAATAATGATCTATATGAGAAGTAATGAATAATTAATATAAAACATTTTAAAATCAGTTACAACGTTAAAATAGATATGTCATATATAAACTATGAAGAGAGACTCATGTCAGCTTGTTCAACATAAAAAAAACATTCGATGCAAGTTTGAATTTCTGCTGTCCTACCGATTCGACTGCGAGATTACAAAGATAATTCCAGAATCTGGCCACAGATGGAATAAACCTTCTAGACAATTCTATCTTGTTCGTAATACTAGGCAGGCAGTTAATTCTAATAGCCAGGCCTTCATCATGAGGCTCAATACTACACAGTATTCTAGAAGTTTTATTCCAGATTTGACCAAGTTGTGGAAGAATCTTCCTAATCGGGTAGTGGAATCAGTAGAACTTCAAAAGTTCAAAGTTACAGCAAATGTTTTTATGTTGACCAGGCTGACATGAGTCTTTTTATAGTTTATATATGACATATTTGGTTTGACGTTGTTGTTTTTTGTAGAATGATTTATTGTTAATTTGTTCTCATCATTTATTTATTTCCTTTCCTCACTGGGCTATTTTTCCCTGTTGGAGTCCTTGGGCTTACAGCATCTTGCTTTTACAACTAGGGTTGTAACTTGGCTAATAATAATAATAATAATAATATTAGAATATTGTTTATTATTCTAGAAGTTTCATTTATGAATATAAAATCGAATAGTTATTATTATTCGAAGACGGTTAACGCAAATTACAATTAATAGCAATGCTAAATACGCAAACTATTATAGGCCTATTGGTAAATTACATTGAAATTTCCCTCAAATTATGAGATGAATATCTTAAGCGACATAAATAAACAAAAGGAAACATGGCCTACTGTTATAATTACACTAAGCCTACAAGGAAATTATTTTGAAACTTCTCAAATTAATCAAATAATTATTATCAGTTACATAAATAAACAAAGGGTAACTGGGCCTACTGGTAAAATTACATTAAGCCTACTAGGAAATTTCCTTGAAATTTTCACAAAGTAATCAGATGAATATTAAGAGTAAAATAAGTAAACAAAAGTTTCAGAATAACCTCTACATTGATATCGTCAATTCATTTGACTTGTAAACAGACACTGTTCGCTTTATCCGGGTAATTTCCCGTTTCGTCATGGTCGAGTTCGCTCCTAACCTTCCTAATTCATCTCCTTGCATCACAGCGCCAGACTTTTCACTCATATATACAAATTTCTATAATAATTATCAGGTATGATTACTTGTTTCACCTTTTACCGAATATTAACGTTTTATATAAAATTGTACTATTTTCATTCATCCTACTGAATGGAGATACATGTAAAAAAAGATTTGGGACAATTCGTTCAAGATGAGGCAAAATAATTGGTAATCTAGGTTTTATTATTTCATTATAGTCCTTATAAATAAATTAATTTAATTCAAATACCCATTTCCAGCAATGAAAATTACAATATTAACATTAATTCATATAAATATACTATGAAAATTTAAATTAGAAAGATACAGGCGAAACAAGAAATTTTGGAATCGTACGAAAGCGATTGAAATCAGGACAACATCAGAAAACATGTACAGCATTGCCTAAGGGCAAGGGTTGGAGGGAGCTATTATGCTCCTGCCTCACCCTTGGATATCCTAAGCTATCCTTTCATACTGCGATGAAAGAGATTCGAAAATTATTAATTTTGTATATGCCTCATCTCTTGGGGACATACATTTCATCATAGTTATTTATTTTAATTTTTTTTTTCATTAAATTAATTGTTACCTGGAAACCTACCTTGTCAATGAATGCTATCTAGGAATATATATTTAATTATTTATTAGAAATTTTATTCGAATTATCATTTAAAACTAACATTAATTATATGGGCTGGCTAGATTCTTTGAAAAGGTAATCAAAATTATCATACAAATGCTAATAATTTTTACGAAATCATAGCTTTTAAAACTGTACAAACTTAATCTATTGCATCTTTAAACAAATATAAAAATCTTACCGTTAATTTATTAACAACAGCTCAATACCATTGCAAAGAGAAATATATAAAAAGTTCACAGCGAAACACAGAGTTACAGGATGTCTTGCAGAGCGTAGCCACACACCTGTTCGCTCAACGGCAGCACACCGTAGACTGAGACAAGGCTGAGCTGAGTGCTGACTCTCCTGAGTGAGTAACTGAGTGAGTCTCTGAGACCGAGACCGGTCACATCCTCATCGGATTCTTCTTCTTCTTGCATCCCTATCCAAGACTCGAAGTTCCAACCACCTCACTGTCCTCTGACTTTTTCATACATTTCTGCCAGTGTTTCATTTGTTTTCGTACGTTTTCGTTATACAGAAATGCAATGTGTTTTCTGGTTATAATGAGTTTATAAAAAAAAAAAACTTAATTTGGATGCAAGAAAGTTTGTTTATTTAAAGTTTTTACCAGCGCACAAATTCATGTATAACCCATAAACGATTTTTTAATCACTGGTCGAAACGTTTTGAAGATATAAACTGATCGAAACACTGAATGAAATTATCTAGTATCCTTTGTACTTACTCCCGGGTGTTGCCATACTCAGTAACTTTCAATGTTTTTCATTATACTATATATATATATATATATATATATATATATATATATATATATATATATATATATATATATATATATATATATATATATACACACTCTCTAAGTGGGGATACCTTAACGTATTGATAGAATTTGTGTAACTTCATGATCAGTACTAGTCAGACACCCAAACTAGGTTGGTTTGCTGTGAGGGATCAGATTAGTTTACCACCATTACCATTCCCATGACTATCCTTCCCCATTGGAGTTTAAGTACAAACTACGATTATTCATAGTAGGTAAAAATAGTTGTAGTACAAATCAAAGTCTTAAAATCTATTGCAATAATATAAACGTCACAGCAAAAAGTCTAAGAAACATCAGTGGTTTAAGTGGTTCATCTCTCAGGTCAAATACCGCTCAAGAATTAGATCCTGAGCTTTGCATATCTTCCTATTTCATGAAGCGTCTTTTAATTGTGACCAATGAGACAGAATGATGATGTTATTATCATCATTATCATCATTACCTCCTCCTACGCCTATTGACGCAAAGGGCCTCGGATAGATTTAACCAGTTGTCTCTATCTTAAGATTTCAATTCAAAACTTCTCCTCAATACTTCTCCATTCATCATCTCCTACTTCACGCTTCATAGTCCTAAGCCATGTAGGCCTGGGCACTTCCAACTCTTCTAGTGCCTTGTGAGGTCCAGCTGAACATTCGGTAAACTAATCTCTCTTAGGGAGTGCTAAGAGGCTTTGAATTATTTGGGAGGTTTCATAGCGTATAAGGTTAGAAATAAATATCCAGCTTTGAATGTTTAGAGGTTTAAAGGCCCTTGAATGGCAGAGGCAAGGGGCAGTGACATTTCGCTATAAATCAGGACAATGCCCTAGAGAATGACCATGTATGCATATGATCAGTGTCCAAGGCCCCTCTCCATCCAAGCTAGGACCAAGGAGGGCCAGGCAATGCCTGCTGATGACTCAGCAGATAAACCTTTAGGCTCCCCTAAACCCCCAATCTTAGCTCACAAGGATGTTGAGGTTGCAACAACCAAAGAAAATAATGAGATTGAGCGGGAGTCGAACCCCAGGTGAGTGTTGGATTGCATATCAAAAGAGAATGATTTTATACAGGCCTTCAAAGAAATTTTTGCAAAACCTTCGAGAAATGGAAAATTTATTAAATTTTTTCACGAAGAGTTGAGATCTGTAGCCTATATAATGTTATGTCAGAGACTATTAATCGTTTTAGGAAAGCAGATGTACTGTACATGTTAGAACAGATATAATAAGGTTATTTGGTAGGTGTAGAATATATTTCAAAATACACATATAATATTCCAAAATAAGAAAACAGTACAAAAGATTTAAAAACGGAAAAAAAAAGAATATTGTAAGAATTTTCTACATAATTGTTGAAATAAACGTTTGAAAAATCAATTGGGGAAATAAATTCATAAGGGATTCCTTTTATTTTCTTCCATATCTATTATAATGCATTTAAAAAGGCAAGTTTATGATAGAATAAGGATAATATATACAATAATAATGATACCACCATCTCAAAAGAGCACTCAATAAAGTTCGCAGCGGTTTTTCCCACGTGACGTCATCGAGATCTCTTGTGTTTAGGGACCATGTGCAATAACTCCCCTTCTTATCTTCCATCAAGGTATTCCCAATATCACGAATACTCTAAACAACACCGAGGCATCACCAGCAGTTTGTTCTCTACTCTGATGAATTGTGCCATGTGTTTATCTACCATGAGTTATAATATTGGTTAAGCAAGGGTATTATGGTTGTAGTTGTAGTTGTTATAATATACACATGTCTACTTGGAAACTAGGGGGCATTAGCCCAAATATTCATGGCTAATTATTATTATTATTATTATTATTATTATTATTATTATAATTAT
>NW_027170032.1:57500-72500 GCF_036898095.1 Palaemon carinicauda | reverse complement strand
CCAAGTGACCCAACATCTGAGGTAAATTTTCTAAAGCCTCGACATTACCTGTCAGCCATTCACTATCTTTCAAGTCCCTGTCCTCTGAAAAAGAATCATTATTATGCTCATCTGAAAAAGAAGCATTATAACCGACCAAGTCATTTCTACCGTCACAAAGAGTCGCAATTGGCCTAACCTTCTCTCTTTCATGGAAAGCTTTCATCATATTTATATGTACCAATTGATGAGGCCTTCTCCTATCGGGGGTTTCCACCAAGGAGTTAACATTATTTACCTTCTTCAATACCTTCCATGGTCCCTGGAAAGTAGCTTTGAGAGAATTACCTGGGATAGGTAACAGAACCAGTACCTTCTGTCCTACGTCGAAGTCCCGGGTCACAGTCTTTCTGTCAAAATAAAATTTCATTTTCTTCTGACTTTTCAACAAATTCTCACCTGCAAAAGACCAAGCCCTGGTTAATTTAGCATTCAAATTATTAAGGTAATCAATCAAATTCAAATCAGGGGCATCTCCCTCCCAAGCCTCTCTCACCATATCCAGCGGACCCCTTACTGAATGTCCAAAAATCAAATTAAAAGGAGAGAGACCGAGAGATTGACCAGGAATAGAGCGGAAAGCGAATAAGAGGAATGGAAGGTTTTTATCCCATTCAGCCCCATTGCCAATACAATATTTCTTTAACATGCTTTTCATAGTTTGGTGAAAACGTTCCAAAGCACCCTGTGACTCTGGATGATAAGGCGAGGAAGTTACATGTTTAATGCCCAATTCAGTCATTTTCTGCTTAAAATAACGATTCGTGAAGTTAGTACCGCAGTCGGACTGAACTACCTTCGGGAGACCAAATTTTGAAAAGAAACCTATTAATGCCTCTACAATCTTTTCACTCCTTATGGACCGCAAGGGGATTGCCTCGGGGTACCGAGATATACGATCCATAATAGTGAAAATATACTCATTTCCACTCTTTGACTTTGGGAGAGGACCAACAACATCAATTAACACTTCCCGAAAAGGTTCAGACACAACTGGGATAGGTATTAATGGAGCCTTTGGAATAGGTAGGTTAGGTTTGCCGACTCTCTGACAAACCTCGCAACTATTAACAAATTTTTTAACATCACCTTTCAGCTTGGGCCAAAAGAAATTATTCAATAACCTACCGACTGTTTTGTGAATACCAAAATGTCCCGCCATCACATTCTCGTGAGCTAATGACATCAACTCATGACAGTAACATTCAGGAACCACAATCTGTCGAATAATTTCGTAATCCTCCCCCGAGGCATGCATTGGTCTACTTACTCTATATAATATGCTATTAATTACCTTAAAAATAGGAACTGTCACGTTCGTTATCTCACCAGACTCAATAGGGAGACTACCAAACTCCTTTTTCTGAGCCGAAACAAGTTCTTTAAAAGTCCAATTGGGTTTTAATCTAACACTACTACTACTGTCTACAGATACATCACTACGTCCTAAACTACTCAAATCAACGTCGACTGTTGACTCTGCAGCGTCAACAGCCTTTGCCTTAGCACGAGTGACTACCCCTACTTCCACATCCGGATTAATCATAATTGGCACATTTTTATTTTCATACACAATCTCATTTCCGAGAACCACATCCACCTTTTTAATCGGAAATTTATCAACAATAGCCAAACGGACATTCCCCGAAAAATAAGGACAACTAAGATGAAATAGACCAATTGGATAAGATTTTACCGTGTCCGGAAAACCACTCAAAATAACAAACTCCCGATTCTCATACACAAAATCATTCGGGACCGAATCTCTAAGAATTAATGATTGCGCGGCTCCGGTATCACGTAAAATATTCACTTTTCTCCCTTGGCCTTCACCATCCAGCGAGACTTCACCCACGGCCAGAAAATCACCGAAGGAACTAGCAGTCTCTGACTTTCTTAGTCATTGAGTCTGAGAGGGCAGAGCCCCACCCTGACTAGCACTTTTCTCAACCGCCATCACCGGATTACCTTTACTGTTACATACCTTTTTCCAAGCATAACACATTCTTTTGGTATGACCCCTCTTGTTACAGAAAAAACACGTCAAATGCCTCAGCTTTTGTGGATCATAAACACCCGACTCACCAAGTCGGTTATTTTGCGAGTAACACACCTTTGATTGGCCATTCGGAGAAACCTTATTTGATTGAACATTCTGAGAACCCTTATTTAACTGAACATTCTGAGAAAAATTCTTCTGGTTATTAAAATTACCAGATCTCCCAGAACAACCCCAACGTGGTTTTTCCTTTAATACAGTTTCTTTCATAGTATCTTTATGAGACAAAAAATACTCATCTGACGCCACAGCAACCTCCTGAAGGGAATCTAATTTCAACTCCTCCAAATGAACCTTCAAACGGTCAGGAGTACACCTTTTAAACTCTTCAACCAACAGCAACTGCTTTAGCTTATCAAAATTGTCCACCTCTTTAGATTTCAACCAATCAGTAGCATATTGCTCTTTACTCCTTGCAAATTCTACGAAAGTCTGATTTTCATTTTTACTCAAATTACGGAACCTTTGCCGATAGGCCTCCGGCACGAGCTCATATGCCTTCAACACTATCGCCTTTACACTCTCATAATCCGAGGAGAGATCTTCTTCCAAAGCTACATATACCTTTTGGGCTTTCCCAATCAATTTACTCTGGATAAGGGTAGTCCATAATCCAATAGGCCATTCTAACCTGTTAGCAATTCTTTCGAATGACATAAAGAACTCTGCAACATTATCTTCCTGGAAGTTCGGGACAAACTTCAAAGCCTGAGCTAAATTTGAGAAGGAGGAGGAAGCCTCAACACGAGAAGGAGACCCTGGTGACCCTGGCGTTTGCAAAGCCAACTTAGCTAACTCATGCTTCCTTTCCCTCTCTCTCTCTTCAAACACCATTTTTTGCTGCTGTATTTCCATTTGTTTTAGACTAATCTGTCTATCCAAAATTTCTACTGACAATCCCTCTTCTTGCCTAACCTTGGGTTTGGCTCCTGTCTTAGTCTCCTTAACACACTCATAAACCTTTAGCAATATTATACCCTTCTTCATTGTTACCGTTCTTTCCACTTAAAAAAAAAATCTGCCACACTTTCTAACTCCTCTTTGCTTAATTCGGCCAACCTATCCTGCCATCCCTCTCCTTCAAGTAACTCTACGATATTCATGTCATCCATTTTGATTGCAAGTAATTACAACACTTTACATATAACAAAATTATTTCACTTGCAATAGCGCCAGCCAACCAAACACTGAGGAGGTGTAACCATGCCACCTAACAATAACAACACCCCAAGAATTACGCTTGCACTGCAACAAGAACACCACAGGATACGATGAATCCTGGCAAGGTCGCCAATTGTAATGGCCTCGTTGGACCACAACACACACTAGGTCTACAGGACCATAAATAATCAATATTTAGGTGTTCAAAAGGCAGCAAGCCACAAAGGTGGAAGCAATCCCAGGTAAATGCAGCACAAGAATAACTCTAGGGGGATAACAAAACAATGAAATAAAAGCCAATATATATTACAATTCAATAAAATACAGAAAATAATAGCTAGGCCTCATCATTAACATTAAATAAAAAATGCCACTTACGAAACATATACCCAAATTATCAGTCAACACATTCAACCTCTGAAGGAGGAAAGGGGGCCCAGAGAGGAATAGAAAACAACGAAAAGAAAGAATAACCTAAATTTTACATGCTAACGGATGATGAGATGATGAAGGTCTCCTCCCATAGGTACTTCAATAAGGGCAGCGGACGGCAACTCTCAATACCATTATCGAGCTCCAACAGGAAATTAACCTGACACTGCAGCACAGCCGTAATCATATTCATTCATGATCATGGACGCCGGATCCTAATAATCTTGGTCAATAATTTACAAGAAATGAATGACACTCCTTACCGTCGCCAAGCGAGGCCCCTCTGGCAAGTACTGCACCAGAGGCAATAATAAAATGGCAGAGATGTGAAGTAACGGCCAGCTGATGTGAAGATATATATATTCGTTCAGAGACTTGCTGTAAATCCAGTGGTAATAGGCTCACAAATCAGGGTGCAGATACCAACTGTCTGTAGCTTGGAAACCCAGTCTCAAGTCAACTCAGCAGAGCCAAAATATGGAGGGGAGAAACAGGGAGGATTAGTCAACAGGACTATACAAAAATACCACTGGAGTGAGGAGACCCCTACTAACAAGAAGGCGAACTAACCATGAACTTTACAGCCTTCGAAAAAAAATGAAAGAGGAACTTAAAAACTAACCTAAGTAAGCTAATACATTATAAAAAAACCTAAGGCTTACTTACAATATATATATATATATATATATATATATATATATATATATATATATATATATATATATATATATATATATATATATATATATAGATAGATAGATAGATAGATAGATAGAAAGATAGATAGTTAGATAGATAAATTTACAATCCATGGGGCTTATAGTATCCTGTTTTTTAACTAAGGTTGTAGCTTAGGTAGTGTTCAGTGTATATATATATATATATATATATATATATATATATATATATATATATATATATATATATATATATATATATATATATATATATATATATATATAATCCCTGAGGCTTATAGCATCCTGATTTTTCTACTAGGGTTTAAGCTAAGCTAGTAAGAATATATATATATATATATATATATATATATATATATATATATATATATATATATATATATATATATATATATATATAGTCAGGATGCCTGAAAACCTTAAATCAATCAATGAATATGTATATATATATATATATATATATATATATATATATATATATATATATATATATATATATATATATGATTACTAGCTTAGCTACAACCCTAATTGGAAAAGCAGGATGCTATAGGCCCAGGGGGTCCAACAGGGAAAATAGCCCAGTGAGGAAAGGAAAAAAAGGAGAATATAATATTTTAATAAGAGTAACATTGAGATAAATATCACCTATTTAAACTATAAAAACTTCAACAAACCATGAGGAAGAAGATTAAGATAGAATAGTGTGCTCGAGTCACCCTCAAGCAAGAGAACCCTAACCTAAGATAGTGGAAGGCCATGGTACAGAGCCTATGGCACTACCCAAGGCTACTGAACAATGGTTTGATTTTGGAGTGTCAGTCTCCTAGAAGAGCTGCTTACCATAGCTAAAGAGTCTCTTCCACCCTTACCAAGAGGAAAGTGGCCACTGAACAAATAGTGCAGTAACCCCTTGAGTGAAGAAGAATTGCTTGGTAATTTGTGTTGTCAGGTGTATGAAGACAGATGAGAATATGTAAAAAATAGGCCAGACTATTCGATATGTGTATATGTGTAGGCAAAGAGAAAATAAACTGTAACCAGAGAAAAGAATCCAATGTAGTACCATCTGGTTAGTCAACAGTCCTTGTAACTCTCTAGTGGTAGTATCTCAACGGGTGGCTGGTGCCCTTTCCAACCTACTACCCTAAGACTCTGATCATCATAAAATATGGTGCTACATCTGGACCGAAATGCTGATTCATATGCTATAATTATAAATTATGAAGGCTCTGAATATAGACCTAGATCCTGACAGGACTGGTTCCCTTTTAGATATTAATTTAAAACTCTTTCCCTTCTCTGGAATCTGATTTCGCTCACGGTGAGAGACTGACTTGTAAGCAGAGGATAGTGAAGGAAATCGGTCATGTTAAGTCGTTTAAGGACAGATTTTTAATACAACTGAAGAAAGAAAAGAATAATAGAAAAATTGAATCTGCAACCACTTGGGCTTATAGTAAGTATCCTACTTTTTTTTAAATAGAGTTGTAACATAGCTAATAATTTTTATATATATATATATATATATATATATATATATATATATATATATATATATATATATATATATATATATATATATATATATATATATATATGCTCATATATATATATATATATATATATATATATATATATATATATATATATATATATATATATATATATATATATGTATGCATATGATCAGTGTCCAAGGATATATATATATATATATATATATATATATATATATATATATATATATATATATATATATATATATATATATATATATATATATATATATATATATATATATATATATATATATATTTATATATATATATATATATATATATATATATATATATATATATATATATATATATATATATATATATATATATATATATATATATATATATATATATATACGGTGACACAAAAAAACGGTCATCACATAAACTTGAATAACTTTTGAAATAAATAACCAAATCCTTTTGTTTTTCAGGTATATCAAGAAAAATCAATGTTCTAAGAGTTTACCAAATTCACCTTCGAGATGCCATGGACTACTGAGGAAAAGACATCTATAGTTGAGGTATATTTTCAGTGTGCCAAACTTCCTTGACAATGTCTGGTTTTCGGACAAGACACATTTTCTATTGTCAAGTCACGTGAACTCAAAAACAATATCTCCTAGGGTAGCACACCCCCTGAGCATTGTCTGCAAAGGCCATTACACTCGGTGAAGTGCACTGCCTGGTTCGCCCTCTCCAAACATGTCATCATTAGACCATTCTATTTCGAGGACAACAACGAGCGGTCTGTGACAATCGACACCGAACAATGTGTCCAGGTGCTTGTCAAGTTCTGGACAGCACTTGGTCGATGGAGAGGAGTCGTCAGGGTCCTCCAGTAGTTCCAGCAGAATAGTGCCAACCCCCACACTTCAAACGAATCATTGGCATGGCTACAGCAGCGTTTCCTTGACCGACTGATCAGCCGCAGGTGTGACCTGGAGTGGTCGCCACATTCACCACCCCTGAACCCCCAGATGTTTATCTCTGGGGATACCTTAAGGACAGGGTATATGGAAACATCCCCCAGACTATCCCTGACCTGAAGGCAGCAATCATAGCAGCAATGAGTGTTCCCATGGGAGAAATGCGGGAGGGTCATCGAGAACTTTGGCCGCCAGATCCAAGTGTGCCTGCAGCGCCGGGGAGCTCGTTTGGAGCACATTTTGGAGAGCCAGTAAAACAAAGAGTTTTTGTTGTACAGACTTGAAACCTATAAAATGTCTGCTACATAGGCTTGACCTAATGTAGCTAAAGTTTTGTGTCGATCTAAATAAAATTTTGGGAGTTATTCGTTTTTTGGTGATGACCGCTTCTTTTTGTCACTCTATATATATATATATATATATATATATATATATATATATATATATATATATATATATATATATATATATATATATATATATATATATATATATATATATATATATATATATATATATATATATATATATATATATATATATATATATATATATATATACATATATATGTATATATATATATATATATATATATATATATATATATATATATATATATATATATATATATATATATATATATATATATATATATATATATATATATATATATACATATATATATGAATATGTATATATATATATATATATATATATATATATATATATATATATATATATATATATATATATATAAATATATATATATATATATATATATATATATATATATATATATATATATATACATATATATATATATATATATATATATATATATATATATATATATATATATATATATATATATATATATATATATATATATATATATATATATATATATATATATATATATATATATATATATATATATATATATATATATATATATATGTATATATGATATATCGCAAAATTATCACTGATATTTACGATTTTTTTTTTTTAAATAAGCCATGTATACTTTTATACTAAGGAATCCCCTCTACCTGTGGATTTTATAGACTAAACTAGAGAAAATCCATCTTAAGAAAATAATTTCTGAGCGACCAGGGATTCGAACCACTAGCAGAGTCGAAATTGAAGTGACAGATGATTATTTTTTTCGTTCGACTTCATGTTTTCTACTTAAAAACGGAATGAACGTACTTCCACCATTTATACACTGTTAAAAAATTGACATTAAAAATCGGTAAAGGCATGGCTAAATTTTTTCTAAGATTTTTACCTTTTAAAGGACGGATATATTGACGTAAAGGAGTGATATTATGGTTACCAACAAATAAAAGATAATAACAAAGTATGGTCAAATTAAATAACAAACTATGGTAAAATTATGGTCACATGTATTATACTGAAATACGTCTGAACACAGTACGTTTTGACAGAGAGTATCCGATTAGAATTACGGTTTAGTTAAGTGTATTTGAAAAAAAAGGAGTCATAAGTATTAGTGATAATGTTATCATAAAAGAGATAAGTAGCTAAGTGTTACAAACTAACGGATCAGCTCTGATGGAGGAGATAGCTTGATTTCATTTCTGAGCGCAAAACCTGAAATCAACTGGAATATATAAGGCAAAGTTAGAATCAACTCTTATCCCTTTTATGGCCGAATAATTCGAATAATGATTACAAAACCATCCAGACATGAAGACAGAATTTCACCAATAGTAAACCATTAACTCAAGCGAACCTACTGTAGTATGTTGAAGTCAGGGTGCGGCAAAAATAGAGAAGTGGGGGGGGGGGGGAGTTATTATTTTAGGTAAAGTGTATTTTCCTGCACCCAAATACCTTCTTACAGTTATAAATAGTTTTCTGCAAATATTTTCATGCAAAAACTTCATGCTTTACAGCACTTTAGTATTTTATTACTGCGTAGCATTAGGAATGATCACAGATTTCAAGATGTAATTTTTTTTTCTTCATAAAACGTGTTATAGTCCACTACCACTTAAATTTTGCTCAGCACATGATTGAATCCTTTAAGGTATAAAGGCTGGTCATGAGTGGCAGATTCAATGGACAGTGACATTGCCCTAGAAGCAGGACTTTGCCATAGAGAGTGACCATACATAGTATGATCAACCCCCGAGCCCCTTCTCCACCAAAGCTAGGACCAGAGAGGGCCAGGTAATAGCTATTGATGACTCAGAGGGGAGTCCTATAGGCTCTCCTAAAGCCCCTATTCTTAGCTCACAAGGATGGTAAGGTTATTGACAACAAAGGAACTTATGAGTTTGGGCTGGACTTGAACCCACGTTTGGTGATCACCAGGCAGAGACTTTACCAATAAGGCCACAGCAATCTGTTGCTTTGGAAGATATTCTTATCATAAAATGAAAACCCCCTCGGGTCTTTCTCTATCGTATTAGGATATATCATTCTTGATTGCAAATATACTTTTAAGTAACAGCGGTTCAAATCTTTGTAGACTATACCATCCACTGTTTAGTGCCATGCGTGTGGTTAATTCTAACAGCCTTCACTTTTCTTTCATAAGGTTTAAGACTAGAGTTTTCGTAAGGTTTTATTCCGGCTGTGACCATATTTGATATGCCTAATTAATGTTTTCAACTGTAAAAGGAACCATGGGAGTTTGGAATTCAAGAGGTTGATTACCTTGCCAGTCATAAAGTATATATTTTATCATATGTTTGGTTCCCAGACACGAGCCAAAGTATAAAGTAATAATTTATTGGTGCCCACACCCGGAAGCCAATATATATATATATATATATATATATATATATATATATATATATATATATATATATATATATATATATATATATATATATATATATATATATATATATATATATATATATATATATATATATATATATATATATATATATATATATATATATATATGTATGTATGTATATGGAAAATTATTATTCGTCGAGGGAAGTATAATAATAACGATAAATCATGTAAAACTTTTTATACAACCAGTTTTTAACATGAAATGCAGTTACTATTTTAAAATTCCTTACATATGAATATAATTTGTTCATCTTGTTTTTTCCATTAAATTGTTGGAAGTGAAAATAGCTGATGAAAAACGTTATAACTTTTACATAATACAGATTTTCATTGAACAGACCAACTCATTTCTGAAATGCCAGCCCAAACTCATCTTCGAGGTTCAAATTATGCAAAGGGTGGGGGGAGGGGGGCTTCTTAGTCAGTGCCAGTGATGGCATCCCCATCGGAGGAGGATTCTCCTTTTATTACAAGTAAAGTTACTGCTCATTTGTGTTCAAGATTGCCTAAAATCCGCAGTTCTCTCTACGAGTTATGATAATTCAAAATTCAAACTCACTAATTATTATTATTATTATTATTATTATTATTATTATTATTATTATTATTATTATTATTATTATTATTATTATTATTATTATTATTATTATTATTAGGTATGCTACAGACCTAGTTGGAAAAGAGGAATGCTTTAAATTCAAGGGAAAAATAGCTCAGGGAGGAGGAGGATGTAAGGACATAAATAAAATATGGGAGAATAAGGAATAAAGATATATTTTCCAACTAATTGCAAAAAAAAAAAAAAATATTATTTGTAATATAAATTCGTATTCCGTTTTTCTAATATGTCGAATATATGGCAATTTATTAAAATGTAATGAAATTCAGAATGATATTTGATAATGTGATACAATGGCTTAAAATCTAAAAATATTTGATTCTTAATCCTGAATATTAAGGGGCTTATTTTAGCTCTTTTTCACCTTAACCTACTTTTTATCTTTGTCCTTATCTTAAAAAATTTTGACTTTTTTTTTTCTTTTATTAAATAAACTATAATGTTACAAGCAACTCTAAGGAATTGATTATAAATAAGAAAGATCAATTATTCTCTGATACCTTTCATATTAAGGTTTCAAAATATATTTTCTCGACCTCACTGAAATATATTGAATAATTTAACTGAACAGATGAAAATTTTTGTTTTCAAATAATATGCAAGGATTTATGTATTTTGAAAATCTTCCTAGAAATCTATTGGTATGATACTAATGTTCTTATATAAAATAGCATATTAAATAATTCATATTTCAATTCTCTATGAAATTTATTATAAGTTTATTATCCGAATTTATTGGAATTTCTCAATATCTATAATATATCTTAACATAGCTGATTAAAACATAAAAAAACGTTTTCTTGCATAGTGTTATGGAAAGAAGGAAAGTATTTGCCTCTCTCTCTCTCTCTCTCTCTCTCTCTCTCTCTCTCTCTCTCTCTCTCTCTCTCTCTCTCTCTCTCTCTCTCTGTTTATATATACAAAATTTTAATATTGATCTTACTATGACATACAGATGAAAAATTACAAAACAACCTTTTCAATAAAATACAAATATTTTCCAATAAACTCTTTGGTTAAAATAATAGCGTTCTTATTAACTTAATATTAATTTGTTCTTCCATGAATGAAAATGATAGTATGTTATTTCCATGGAAAAAAAAAAATCTAAAAAGTAAAACCGGGAAAGAAATACAGATCTTCAAACTCACTTCGTTACGTTTTTTTTTTTTTATTTTTTTTTTCATACACCTATTAATCTTTTGATTTATGTATTGATCTGAAAAGAACACAAGCTTTTTCCTTCCTAATCATACAAAAATAATTACTATAATTTCAACTGTGTTTTGAAGCATTTATGTAACACATCAGTACCTATAGTGTTCAATAATTCATGCATTATTTGAGTAATTATTGATAAAGTAATAATCATCGTTATTGTGACAACTGAAACCAGAATGAAGACTATTACCTTCGCTAAGGAGGTATTGCTTCTCTTTCGGTTTATTTATTTTTCTATGTGTCTGTGGACTTTTACTTGTGGACAGAATTACGTCAAAACTACATGACGGATTTTGACGAAATTTTCTCAACATGTAGATCTTAGGTCATGGATGACTCCATTTAACTTTGGAGAGGATCTGTTTCCAGATTCTAGAGACGGATTTTAAAGATAACTTCAAAACAAAATTACGGATTTTGACGAAATTTTTACCACAGATAGATCTTAGGCCAAGGACGACTCCATTAACTTAGCGGAAGACAGAAATCTCTGATTGCTCTAGTTAATGACAATTTACTGGTAATTCATTAAAATATCCCCCCCCCCCAAAAAAAAAAGTCTTATGAATTTTTCATGAGCAGTAATCTTATAAGAAAATTTAGATAACAATCGATAAGTATAACTCTAGTTTGCTGCATCATAAACAACAAAATAATAATAAGACTTTGATCTCACAATTCAGCAGAATCTAGCATTCGCCCTTTTATATTTAAAAAATCATAAAAAAAGGAAATAAGTCATATTTAGCATGCAAAGATCAATCGGAGTTATCCTCTTTATTCCACCTTCTATTCTTTCAAAACTAATAAAAGAAAACCCATTTGCCCTCATACATTTCCCCACAAAATAATGTAAACATAGAACAGAACAAAAGTTAGTTGTACAGTGCAGCTGATAGAAAGGAATAAGGTACGAAGGAAATGAATAGGCTAAAGAATATGTTTGTGGGTTTAATCATTGTCCGTTATGATTCTGTAAATGGCTTCCATTAATGCTTACAGTGAACCCGATGAAGTAACCCAAATTATCGAATTGGAAACTTCCCTGCCTGGTGATCAGTTGGAAAGGCGCCTTGGGCACTGATCATGTCTATCATAAGGTCAGCCCTTAAGGCAATATCCTCAAAGAGCATCGTCACTGTCCCTCGTGTCTCCCATGCAGGAGTGACCTTTAAAACACCATGTCCTCCATCTTTAATTTTATCCCGATAAATCCATCCACTTTTTAATCAGCTAATTTAAACATATCTCTGCGAGTGACATTATACATAAGCTTTCGTTTCCGATCCAAGAAGACCTTATGATTTACTTGATCATCTCCTCTCTTGATTCTTCGGTCATTTATTTGTCCCTAGAACATTTCTCTACGAGACCCACTCGTACGGAAGCCATTAACTTTTAAGAGACTTCTGATATTAGATGAGATATCTGTATTTCGTTCTATGGGCCATAACTATCTGGACAAGTTTTGTTTTTTTATCGTTTTTTAACCTTAACGTCATTTATCACATACCTTATCTCAAATAAAACATTTGATGAAACAGTTGAAAATGTTCCTGAAAGATACCAATGGGAATTTATTGATCATATTAGATTTGACAGTGCCAAAACTGACTTTAATTCCCTAACAGAGATTCAGTTTTGGATAAAGCAGTTACTTTGATATCCAAATTTGGCTGAAGGTATGTTTAAGATGTTATGCCCTCTTTTTCGACATATATGTGAAGTGACCTTTTCAGCTTTACTTTTAATAAAGTCGAAGCTGAGAACTAATCTCTACGCTGAAGATGAACTACGTAGAGCTGTATCGAAAAAATTACTGCGGAATGAGATACTGGCGATGGAAAAGCAGTTCTTACCATCACATGAAGAGCATCACTATTTATTATCATGATAATGCTTGTGTTATTCATATCAATAACATTTTATTATGCAGCGTGTATTATATAAAGAAATTATATTATTGTATTATATATAAGATCATTTTATGGTTTTTGCTATTCAATGATAGACAGTATACATTAATCATTTTTTTTTTTTATTTCGATAAAATAAGGATATAGCCTTGATATCTGAGTGGGGTCGCTAAAAGCATGGTGAAGCTAAAATGGGGTCACCACTTGATGAAGGTTGGGAACCACTGCTATAGATCTAATTGCTGAGACACCAGCAGTCATTGCCTGGTTCTCCTTGGCCCTAGCTTGATGGAGAGGGGTCTTGGGCGCTGATCATATGTATAAGTCTCTTGTCTCTACGGCATTGTTCTTAGTAAAAAATTAAGACAGAAGGAAACAAAAGTACCTATCTAAGAGGATGATAGGTAAAACAATAAAGAAAAACAGGAAATTGAGAGAAAAGAAAAAAAAAAGGATAGAAAGGAAAATTAGAATTTAATGATATAAACGGGACAAATAGGAAAGAAAGACAAAGATGTGCATGGATGAATAAGATAAAATATTTATTTTTCATAAATATAATTTCTCTATTCATTATTTCTACTTCCAGATATTACATTCTAGTAAATAATATTGTTTAGGGTAAACAAAATAATAAATTAGGTAAATTTATATATCTTTATAATTTTTTAATCCTATGTCTCTGAGAACGTTCCTCATCTCAGAGTTCAACTTTGACATTGATAATTGATAAATTTTAAGTAAACAAAAGCCATAAAGGAAATAAAATCATATTCCCACCGTAAATAGAAAATTAAATAGGAATAAAATGTTCCAAATAGAAACATGACACAAGAAATTATATTAGATAAGTTCGTAATATTAGTTATTACTACATATTGCACTTCTATCCGTCATAAATTGCATCAGCCAATCATAGTTTCGATGTATTTCAATTAATGTTCCATAATTAGCTGAAATGTTAGTTTTATAAAATAAAGGTTACAAAAATCCTTTTTAATTAAGATTATATTCATAAGTGATTTCAAAACCAAAGATTCTTGACTTTATATCTAGCTAATACAATGATTCATATTTCATACAGAATGTATGTAAAAAAAGGTTGCAATATCGTATAAGTCCAGAAATATCATTAAAAAAAAAAAATACTTTCTCATCAGTATGATGTCCTTCTGAAATTATAATTCTTCATGAATAGTTTTCTTATATCGTTCCAGAATTAGATAGAATTCACCAATCTCCGGAATTCTATAGTTTAAGAAAAATAGGGTAGATTACAATGAAAAAAAAAAATAAAGAAATGAACATCACAGAAAGTAATTACTCTGAAACGGGTCCCAGAATTCAACTTCGATGGAAAGAGGGACTTAATTGGAACCATTTTCTAAATAAAAAAAATTCAAGTATCACCGCTAAAAGAAAATGGGGTCACCACTTGATGAAGGTTGGGAACCACTGCTATAGATCTCTCTCTCTCTCTCTCTCTCTCTCTCTCTCTCTCTCTCTCTCTCTCTCTCTCTCTCTCT
>NW_027170032.1:40000-50000 GCF_036898095.1 Palaemon carinicauda | reverse complement strand
TTTTAAAAATAAGATAAAACTCCCATATATAGAAGGTATTAAAAATATAACAAATCATATCAAAACTGAGAACCCCTTTGTTTTTTCATATCCAAAGACCATAGGAAGCGCCCTTATTAATGTTTATCAAAATAAAAGAGAGATAGAATCCGGCGTTTACAAAGTACCATGTAGGGATTGTGAAAAAGTGTACGTTGGGCAAACTGGCCGTTCGCTATCTCAAAGATTATCCGAACACAAAAGATCTGTTAGATATGGGTATGAAAACTCGGGGATTCTCATTCACCTTAGGGATTTAGGGCACCAGATTAACTGGAGTGAGTCGTCTTTGCTTTTTAAGAGTACCTGTCCGTACAGAAGGAAAATCCTGGAATCAGCCATCATAAATCAATCAAACACAATGAACCTATGTGGGGGCCAATGGAAAGCTGACACAGTGGACAATACTCTTCTCAACCCTATCATTAAGAAGATAATCCACGGAGACCGACCACCAGACATGCATCAGAGGTCAAGACTTCCTCCAAGCGGCTCAATAATAAGAACACGCACCTGAATGTAATTAAATTTGGCTAATCCTTCCAGCAATTATAACAACTATAGAACAATTGAACACACCCTTTTGCTTTCATATATAAACCGTCACTCTCCACTGTAATTCTCACTTTTACCTTACATCCTGAAGAGGGTCGATGTTTATTGACCGAAATATAGTGTGATTTATTCATATTTCCTGTGTTTCTTTTATGGGCCTTTTTGAAAAAACATATATATATATATATATATATATATATATATATATATATATATATATATATATATATATATATATATATATATATATATATATATATATATATATATGTATTATATATATACATATATATATACATTATATATATATATATATATATATATATATATATATATATATATATATATATATATATATATATATATATATATATATATATATATATATAATGTATATATGATTTTCGCCTTTTGTTACTTCATATATGTGATTTTCATACCCAAATTCCACTGAAGTTTTCCCCCCATTCTTTGTTAGTTTTTAAAATATTTCTGTGATTTTACTCTGCATTACCCACAATGCGATTATATCTTTTTTCCTTACATTACTTTTCCTGTTTGACAAAACATTGGTTTTATCTGTTGTATATATATTTGTTGTTTTGTTTGTTAGAAACGAGGGTATTTGTAACTGTCTGCCTGTGTGCTCGTATGCTTCACTACAATTCACTATAAAAAAAAAAGGAAAGGCACTAAAGGCATTTTTAATCTGCAAGTTTTAATTCTTCATAAACTTAACTTGATCAGAAAAGTGTCTTAAAAAATACCAAAAAAAGTGAGAATAGGTCACACCTATCGAATTATTTACCACGGAAAAAATAAAAAAAACTCGCTGACTTACGATGAATTGAACCTTTCTGTTGGTGAAACATTCATTCAGTCTGATTGACAACAAGAATTATCAATATTTGGTGCCAGATGCTACAACGACTATCATTCAGACATATCCGGTTTCTCACCATAAGTATTTATCATTCTTCAATAACTTTTATATAACTGTTCATATAAGATTCTGGGATGTATCATAACAATCTGGTCTACATGAAATATGTCTATACATCTCCAAAGAAAGATACATGACCTTCAAATAATCCTTTATTTATATGGTAGCCTTTGGTTAATGCTCTTAATTAGGATAAGCGTTGACTTCTCTACAAACATTTCTACAAATTGATATAAACTATTAAACTTTGCTACTTGTTAAATAGTGATGGCAGAAATATTAAGGAACTTTTCCGAAATATATATATATATATATATATATATATATATATATATATATATATATATATATATATATATATATATATATATATATATATATATATATATATATATCCAAAGCAATCCAGAGCGTTCTAAAGGTTATTACCAAATGGTATTTTAACAGAATTAAGAAGACTATTAACATGGTTTGATAGTTATAATGTTTAGCGTAATAAGATAATGTTTGATAACATATAAATAGTATTAGATAATTCAGTAGGGATGATGGACGGATACCTTCACTCAATTTGTCTAATGATTGTTTGAATGCAATATACATCTAATATTGAAACGTTTTATCCCTAGTTGTAGATAATTTGCTAATAAAAAAAAATCGAGATAGACATTATGCTTCTCTCTCTCTCTCTCTCTCTCTCTCTCTCTCTCTCTCTCTCTCTCTCTCTCTCTCTCTCTCTCTCTCTCTTGTCCGTAAGTGTGCATTGGCGTGCATTCCCACAGAAAAATGTCCTCATCGCATTTCCAGGAATCCCACAAAATATACGATGGTTGTCAACCCTGATATGTCCTTTTAGTCCCCTAGCCAAAGGAATGCTTTGATGTCCCTCGTTCCAACAACTTCGATCCTAATTAAGCACGAAGGTTTTCCTCGTAACTTTTGACCCTTATTTTTTCTTTTATAAACTGTAACAACGATCACCTCTTAAGAAATCTCCGACTGAGATTCGCCAAGATGCTTGGAGAGATTGGCGATATTTTTAAAGGTTCACGGTCTGAATGGAAGAGCAAGTAGAGGTGTCTTGAGCATTCCGTTCCATCATATGGAAGGCTCTGAAATTATCTCTTTTGAATGGGAGTTGCTTAGGGGGTTAATAGGGTAAGAGGTTTGCTTTCAATTTAGATGTTAACATGAAATTATGGGTCTTACTATATCGAATGATTGAGATTATTCCAATTTATAGTGAAGTGGTGGCCTCTTGTAAACGTCCCTGGCCTGGTGATCTGCCAAGATGGGGTTCGAGTCACGCTCAAGCTCGATAGTCTCTTGTAGATTCTGCAACCTCGCTATCCTTGCAAGCTAAAGATGGGGTGTTTTGGAGAGCCTACAGGTCCACCTGGTGATTCATCAGCAGCCATTGCCTGGCCCTTCCTGGTCTTAGCTTGCGTGGAAAGGGGCCTTGGGAGCTGATGATATATACATATGTATGGTCAGTGTTTAGGGCATTGTTCTGCCACCTAGGGCAATGTCCACTATCCCTTGCTTCTGCCATTTATGAACGGCCTTTAAACCATTGTGTTAGGAATCCTATAAGAGTATTCTAAACCTATGATTCACGGTGTTGTCATAAAAGTCCTTTTTTTTTCTAAGTTGATTTTAATTCTTCTTATTAGTTAAATTTGGTTATAATACGTGCCATTATTGTTTTACGGGTTTACTATAATTATTTCTTATTTTCTTCTTTTAGTAAATTTTAACTTTTCTACATTACGTCATTATTTTCTTTAGTTCAATTCTTTAGCATTTACTATTTTGTATTTTGAAATGGTATGTAGTTTTCCCTATTATATGCTCTATTAATTATTCTCTAGCTACTTCCATTCGTAGTATGCAAGAGTTTCGCTTCATAGATCATATAGATTTTTGAGAAGTTGCCTATACAAGTATGCACATTAGCAATAATAGTTTGAATATTACATTTCTTTACTTTATGATTAAATTATGAAGGTGAAGTGAAATGAATAATTCCACGGCAATTTACCTGCAGTAAACCATCTCTATCTGAATATCTTAACAATAGTGTTAACCATAGATGATGTTTGTCATAGATAGGGAAATAAATAAATGACTTTTGATAAAACTTTCTTTATCGATCTGCAAAGAAAGTAATTCGTATGACGTAATACAAACTCAAAAAATGTTAGATATCAAATTATTTTTCAAAGACACTGTTTTTTTTTTTTGTGTGTGTATAAAACACACATAGCGAAGGAAGGGAAATCACATTTTGGAGAATAAACTTTAATATACCATTTGGTTCCTTCATTAACTGATTACCAAGTACATGTGATTTAAAAACAAAAAATGTTTACGTGGAACAGCAAAAGGTTCTTGAGAGTAAGGGATGCAATAATGCCATCTCTAAAGAAAAGAGAAATCTGGCCCCTATTAATCTCTTTTAAATGCTATATTAAATCTTAAATGCTTCACTGTTAAGTTATTTATTCTTTTGTTTATTTCCTAAGTCCATCGTAAGTTATTAATTCGTTATTTAGCATACTGCAATCGGTATCAATAACTATTGGTGTTATGATGCGAGATAATTACCAATTATTCATTCATTCTAAAGAAGGGATTTCCCTGTTCGTGCAACCCCCTTGAAACCAAGTTTGGCCTAATGTTTGTCCAGCGTCTCCCTTTTACGCACTCAGATGCTGTACTTGAAATTCACACCGAAGCTGGACATGTTTTCTCGAATCCACTTGTCCACTTTAGCTTCCGATTCGAGGGTGAATTTGTTCTTCCAGTCTCCGGATTGACCTGTTCAAAGACAAGGAGGATTAGTAGATATACGTTCTTCATCCATAAGGGTTGCTGGAAGTTTCCCTATACCTGGAAAATATGTCTATTGCCCAATGTCTCGCCAATATTTCTTGTAAAGTTATTATTAAATTCAAAATCGAAAGATACGCCAACAGAGATCCAAAGAAAATAAATTGGACCAAAACTGTTGGTGTCCAGATTAAAATGAAGAAATCCACCCGTAAAAAGACATAGTTTAAAAGTTTATTTAAGAATATTTCTGGGTAAGGATGATAAGCTGAGAATATTTGCAATCTTAGCCGCAATGTCCTGTATATAATATCAGTATTGTTTTTTCTTTTTTTTTTATTAGCATAATTACCTGAAGGTGGTCCTTTTTTACAACCTAGAAAATTAAACCAATATTGATTTTGACTAAATTGTTAAAAAATAAAAGAAAAAAGAGCTAGGTATCTACCCTATAATACAGAAGTTGATGACGAATACAAAAATGTTTAATCAATATTGACTTTGATTGAAATGATGGAAAAATTTTATGAAGGAATTTTATTAAGAACGGAGTAACGGAAAATGCTCTTTTTTGCCAACCAACACCCTGAAACTAATATTTCTTTCAGATGGAATGTTGTCACATTCAGGGGCTATAAAGTAAATCATTCGTGAGAATATAGACAAGTTCTTGACAGCCGTTAAGTGGGTTAGGTAAATGTGCAGGAAGTAGGATGGCGGTTGTCGACCTACGACCTCATATCCACGTTCCTAGGTAGTGGGAAAGTCGGTTTAAACCGATTGTTAAATATCTGCTGACCAAAGCACACGCATACTGAATCTGTTTCCTCGTCAACAGGTACACTGGGAAAGGGGTTGTAAAGGAGGCGAGAACTGGTTAGATGCAGTTTTATCACCTTCCACCGCTATCCGGAGGCAACACAAGCCCTCACACCCCACAGCAATGTGGGAAGCAGAGTAGTTAGTTCAGGTAAAGCTCAAGTCGTGAAAGGGCAACCCATAATTGGCCCATCCGCAATCTTAGGCTTATCTCAGCCATGGCTGGCATTGATACACAGCAAATACTCATTTGTACCGTGTTACTTTTAAGCGTTTCCCCTCTAAGTTCATTCTCCCCGAGTGTGTCTGTAATTCAATAGCGATTCGTTGTTATCTACAATTATGAGCATTTTGCTACTAACTGCTCCAGTAATATAAAGTTAGTGAAAAAACTTTCATTCATTCTATTATGTGATTAGAGGCATTTAAAGTTCTATTAAAAAGATTCATTCATTTACTTTGAAGAAGACTTCTGCTCGTGTTTCTGTGAAATTTAACTTGGACAATTAATCCTATTTATGATGTAGAACTCGTCTAATTTTCCACCTCCCATCATTTATTGATTTATTGCCACTACCATGGGACATTGGCAAGTAATAAGAAATAGTTATTGAACCTAACACAATCAATGCGAAAATTAGATTACGAAAAATCTGACCTTTTCTGAAGAACCCTCCATCTTTCTTCATAATATCCACATTGAAATGTTCGCTATTATCTCCAGAGAATTGCTTCTCGCTCCTCGTCTTCATCTCTCCGAAGCTGGTGTACTTGACAATGTTCTGCAACTGTGTGTCCGTCAACTCAGTGCCCAGGAAGGCATCTAATTGCCTGAAGGCCTTGTAAGGATCCGCCTTCATATCTTCGTAAAACATCATATAGAGGTTCGGGTGGTCTCGCCTCTGCCACGCCTCCTTCATGTGGGAGCCGTAAGGTCCATATAAGACTGAAAGGGAAATGAAGTGATTTAATTACACCTTTTGTTAAAGGAAGAATTGCTGGAAATGTTTCCTTATTTATGAAATGTATATACACTGATTTCATGAAAAACAAGGTAAGGTGGAGGAATATGGAATTATTCAATGATATTCAAGATCAGTATGACCTCAAAGAGTACTAAAGTGAAATCAAACACGTACACAAGAACACAAACACACATGCGCAAATACACACATACACACACAAACACCCACACACACCCACACACACACTCACACCTATATATATATATATATATATATATATATATATATATATATATATATATATATATATATATATATATATATATATATATATATAACCTTGAACCTTTAAGAAGGATCATATTATGGAACTGAATCATATTCAAATGATAACAACCAAACAGTGGAATCAATCCTACGGTCATCGTCGACGAAGTACTGGACAAAATCTTCAAAGGTTCCAACATAGCCGTGCATCTTGAGGATTCTTGAGTGATGGAGGTAAGATACGATCACATCTTTCGGATTCCTGGCAACATACACAACCTGTTGGGAGATGACTAAGGAACTGATCATTATTCAAAAAGGTATATCAGCATCTGGAGAATTGCACGGGAAAATGCATACGAATACGATTCGAATGAATCGTATTCGTATGCTTTTTCCCGTGCAATTCTTCAGATGATGATATATATTTCTTAATACAAGGAATAAATAATAAAAAAGGTATTGTATTCATATGCTAGTTCTGGTGTAATTCCCAAAGGAAATTATCCTTTTTTTTTTTAAAAGTACTTGAAACATGATCAGATTAAAAATACAAAATACTTTTCACAAAGTTTTGACATGCAAGTAAGTGTATGTAAAATTACTCTCATTTCGAACATTGGAGTACAACCTGATGCCAGATCTTTTCAAAGTATACCTTACAGGTGTCTAGCAAAGAAGGCGAGAGTAAGGAAAATGGCAAGAGTGTCTTGATGGTTCTTGGTTCCTCTAAGGTTTCGGACAGCTGAAGATAAACCCCGTCTCTCCAGTTCTTATCCGGACAGGTCTTCAGAAAGAATTGTGATACTGGACTTTTAGCAAAATCCTGTCAATGGATAAAAGAATTCAGAAAATGGACTAGATATATATATATATATATATATATATATATATATATATATATATATATATATATATATATATATATATATATATATATATATATATATATATATTATATATATATATATATATATATATATATATATATATATATATATATATATATATATATATATATATATATATATATATATATATATATATATATATCTATGAATATATACATATATATATATATATATATATATATATATATATATATATATATATATATATATATATATATATATATATATACCTACACCCACACACACGCATATATATATATATATATATATATATATATATATATATATATATATATATATATATATATATATATGTGTGTGTGTGTGTGTGTGTGTGTGTGTGTGCGTGTGTGTGGGTGTGGGTATTTATATATATATATATATATATATATATATATATATATATATATATATATATATATATGCCCCCTGTGGCCGCAGGGGCATATAAAAATTAGAATAGCGCCAACGTTATCCCTGCGTGTCGTACGAGGCCACTAAAAGGGACGTGACGAGGGGGCTGGGAACCCCCTCTCCTGTATAAAATTCCTACGAGACATCGACAAAGAGATGGAGCTGGGGGGAGAGTGACTGCTCCCCGCACTCTAGTTTTGGGGTGTTTGAATGTGCGTGGATGTAGTACGATAGAGAGTAAAAGATGTGAGATTGGAAGTATGTTTAGAAGTAGAAGGATGGATGTATTGGCCTTGTGTGAGACAATGATGAAAGGAAAGGGTAAAGTGATGTTTGGTGAAATGTCTGGTAGAGTGTCTGGGATTGAAAGGGGAAGAGCGAGAAAGGGTGTGGCGTTATTGCTGAGTGAATGGATGACAGGTAAAGTAGTGGAATGGAAGGAGATATCATCTAGGTTAATGTGGGTACGGGTTAGGTTGGATAGGGAATGTTGGGCGTTTGTCAGTGCGTATGGGCCAGGTAGTGAGAAAAGTGAAGAAGAGCGGAATGAGTTCTGGAATGAATTAACTAGGTGTGTAGAAGGACTGGGTAGAAGGAATTATGTAGTTGTCATGGGTGACTTAAATGCTAGAGTGGGCGCTGGAGAGGTAGAAGGTTTCATTGGGAAGTATGGCGTACCAGGTAAAAATGAGAGTGGTGAGAGACTGGTAGATATGTGTGTTGAACAAGAGATGGTAATAAGTGCTAGCTTCTTTAAAAAGAAAGATAAAAATAAGTATACATGGGTAAGAGTGGCAAATGGAAGAGTAGTAGAAAGGGCATTAATGGATTATGTGTTGATAACTAAAAGAATGTTTGGAAGATTGAAAGACGTGCACGTGTTTAGGGGTATGGCTAACGGTATGTCTGATCATTTTTTGGTGGAAGGAAAATTAGTTGTAGCAAAAGAGTGGGGGAATAGAGTAGGTGGATGTAAAAGGGAGGTAGTGAGTGTTGAAGAGCTAATAAAACCGGGGGTAAAAAGTAAATATCAGGAAAGGTTGAAAATGGCATATGAGGAGGTGAGAGTAAGAGAAACTGGTAATTTAGAGGAGGAGTGGAAGTTAGTAAAAGAAAATTTTGTTGGGATTGCAAGTGATGTATGTGGCAAGAAGGTTGTTGGAGGCAGCATGAGGAAGGGCAGTGAATGGTGGAATGAAGGAGTGAAGGTAAGAGTGGAAGAGAAAAAGAGGGCTTTTGAAGAATGGATGCAGAGTAATAGTATAGAGAAGTATGAAAAATATAGAGAGAAAAATGTGGAAGCAAAGCGCAAGGTACATGAGTCAAAGAGGGCAGCTGACCTGAGGTGGGGTCAGGGATTGGGTCAGTCATATGAAGAGAATAAGAAGAAGTTTTGGAAAGAAGTGAAGAGAGTAAGGAAGGCTGGCGCAAGAATTGAATAGACGGTGAAAGATGGAAATGGAAGGTTGTTAAAAGGAGAGGAGGCAAGGAAAAGGTGGGCGGAATATTTTGAAAGTTTGCTGAATGTTGAGGATAATAGGGAGGCAGATATAATTGCTGTTCCAGGTGTTGAGGTGCCAGTGATGGGAGATGAGAATGAGAGAGAGATTACAATAGAGGAAGTGAGGAGAGCACTAGATGAAACGAGAGTAGGAAAAGCATCTGGTATGGATGGTGTGAAAGCTGAGATGTTGAAGGAAGGGGGTGTGACTGTACTTGAATGGTTGGTGAGATTGTTTAATATGTGTTTTGTGTTATCATGGTACCAGTGAATTGGGTTTGTGCATGTATTGTACTAGGATATAAGGGTAAGGGAGATGTGCATGAGTGTTGTAATTTAAGAGGTATTAGTTTGTTGAGTGTAGCTGGAAAAGTGTGTGGTAGAGTATTGATTAATAGGATTAAGGATAAAACAGAGAATGCAATCTTGGAAGTACAGGGTGGTATTAGAAGAGGTAGGGGTTGTATGAATCAGATTTTTACAGTTAGGCAGATATGCCAGAAATATTTAGCAAAAGGTAAGGTGTATGTTGCGTTTATGGATCTGGAGAAAGCATATGGTAGAGTTGATAGGGAAGCAATGTGGAATGTGATGAGGTTATATGGAGTTGGTGGAAGGTTGTTGCAAGCAGTGAAAAGTTTCTACAAAGGTAGTAAAGCATGTGTTAGAATAGGAAATGAAGTGAGTGATTGGTTTCCGGTGAGAGTGGGGCTAAGACAGGGATGTGTGATGTCGCCGTGGTTGTTTAACTTAT
>NW_027170032.1:32500-35000 GCF_036898095.1 Palaemon carinicauda | reverse complement strand
GCCTTTGGATTGTTGAGGTCCGGGTTATTCCTCATCGTCCAGATGATTTCCTGAGTCCAGGTCGTCCCGCACTTTGGATAGGTCATGATGACGACGTCACTGCTCTTGTGCTGTTTTCACGAAGACAGTAAATGTTGGAGAAATGAATAAAAGACCTATTTACAATTAATATAAGTTAAGCTATGACAACCCTAGTTGGAAAAGCAAGATGCTAATAGACCAATGGCTTTAACAGAGAAAGAAATAGTTCTGTGAGGAAAAGAAATAGGAAATTAAATAAATGACGTAAGAAGGAATTAGTAAATATATCTTCTCGAAATTGACATGCAGTGTGATTGCAACTGTAACAAAAACGATGTTGAAGAAGAAATACTTTTTAGTTTATTCTTATTGTTAGCATTCAATTCTAGCTGGGTCTGCATGTCCTTGTATCAATTTCTTAATAAATCCTATCAAATCATAACGTTTAAAGGAAATTTATCTATATATTAAGAAATTGGGTTCTTTTTATATTCATTAGTAAGATGTTAAGTTTAGTTTTGCATGTTAAATAGATTACAAATATCAATGAACGTTTTATAAATAAAATAAAAACTCAGCTGCAGATGACCATTTCCATCAATGGAATCTTTGATGATAATGATGCTACCAATCAGCTGCATGAATTACCTCGAAGTTGTAAATTTTGTCAGCATACTGAGTATATGCTGAAGGAAAGAGCCATCTGCCGGGCATCAACCGAACTAAATCTTTGTAACCTTCGAAGTCTTTACGTTGCTTCTCAATCTCAGCTCCTTCTAGAAGAGAGCCCTCGTGTCCACTTGCAAACTTCATGGTAGTTTTTTTCCTCTTAACCTGAAAAAAAAGGAGAGGAGCAACTAATAAGAGGAACAAATTTGTATCTTTGTATTTCTAATAAAACATTAAATGCAGCTGTTTCTAGTCCGCTGCAGGACAAAGGCCTGAGACATGTTAATTCATGTCTGGGATTTAGCCCGTTTTCACCACTTCGCTAGCCAGTGCAGAAGGTGATGGGATGTGTGGGGGGGGGGGTCGGAATTTCGTCTGATAGCTTGCAGCAAACCAACCAAGTATGGGTGGCTCTGACTGGTACAGCTTTGCTGATCATGGAAATACGCAAATCGTTTACACACGCTAAAGTATCTCCACTCAGAAAAGGACTCATTAAGCCTGGTTTCTATATTAGCCTGTCGTTAAAACCTTGTATTTGTCAACTAGGCAATAATCAGATTTATTTCTAATATTTTACATTGTAAGTAAATCAATAATTTATATATAATATCTATCACATTACAAATAATCTCTTAGGATGTCCCAATCTGAGACAAGTGTGATCGATCTATTGCAAATATCTGAAGTAACTGCAGAAAGAATTTTTCTAGTCTAGCTGATATAATTATGAGAATAGTAAATACGAGCATCGATGTGTGTAACTTTCCCAAATCTGAAAAAAAATAGCTATAGTCACACCGGTTCTGAAAAGTGCTGTAGGTTACCAGGAATTAAGCTCGTACAGACCTATTTGGAATCAGTCTTTTACTTCAAAGGTGCTAGA
The DNA here is from genome assembly GCF_036898095.1 of Palaemon carinicauda. NCBI lineage: Eukaryota > Metazoa > Arthropoda > Malacostraca > Decapoda > Palaemonidae > Palaemon > Palaemon carinicauda. Next base: position 33,424 of record NW_027170032.1, on the reverse strand, counting down.
ATACATAATTTTTTAACAAATAATTACTTAAAGTAAACAGACGCTTTGCCAGACAACCAGTCTGCTTACAGAAAATTGTACTTTACGGAGAAAGGTATCTGTTCTGTTGTGAATTATTTGATGGAAATGAGTCATAAAAACAATTGTGGTACTTTAAAATTAATTGATCTTAGTGCTGCTTTTGATACATTTGGTCATGAACTGCTACTAAATGATCTATGGTACATAGGTCAACATACCTAAAAGCCTACTTGGTTGACAGAAATTATTGTACAAGTTGGAAACACTTATTCATCATATAAATCCTTAAACAGAGGGATACCTCAAAGGAGTGTACTGGGCCTAATCTTATTCTGTATCTATGTAATTGGTATATCAAAAATACTACAAAGGCATGAAGTGAAGTTCAAACTATTTACAGATGATACACAGTTTTACTTCATAAATGATATGGACGATACTACTGAAACTCTAAACTGAACAATTGCCAGTGTTAGGGAATGGACGATAATCAATCAACTAAAATTAAATGAAAATAAAACTGAGTTTATGGTAGTTGGGGGAAAAAAAGGCGTTAGAGACTTGGGTGATACTCAAATAAACATAAATAGCAACTCTGCCTCGATATCAAGTAAAGTTCGTGATATTGATATATCTCTTGACTGTAACTTTTCTTTAAATGCCCAAATAAATAGTGTAGGGAAAACTGCTGGTTATTATCATAGAAACATTGCTTCTATAAAGAAGTACTTGGATGAACATTCTGTAAAGAAACCTGTGATAAGCTCTCTTATTACCAGGATGGAGTACTAAATATTACCTTAAGTACAACTCAGGGAATTACAAAACATAATAAACAGAGAAGCGAGATTGATAAAAGGAGTCCTACCTCGAGAAAGAATCACTCCTACATAAATTGATATA
>NW_027170032.1:5000-20000 GCF_036898095.1 Palaemon carinicauda | reverse complement strand
CCTTTGATATATCTAGCCAATGAATCCTCTATGGATTTAGTCAGTCATGGATAGAGAAGATGAAAGAATGGCTGCCAGTCCCAGGTGTAACGGGGTGCCAAGAACCTCCCGGTTTATAAATACTAAAGAAAAACTGAAAATAGGTAATTGGAATGTTAGAGCCATGAAACAGATTGGGAAATTACAGCAAGGGGAAAGTGAATTTTGTAAATATAGTTTGGATATCTTGGCCTTAAGTGAAACACGTTGTAAAAGGATTGGAAAGGAAACTTTAGACCAAGGGATTACATATATTTACTATGATCAGTTGGAGCTGGAAGAGAAGGGGTAGGAATGAGGATGACACTAAGAGTAGAAAAGGCATTAATCAAGTGGAGATCTGTAAATAGTAGATTGTTACTAGCAAAGTTCAAATCAAAGCAGTGCAATAGAGTATTATAGTTTCCCTGCACCTACAAATGATTCCCCTGAAAAAAGGAAAGATGAATACTATGAAGAACTGCAGAGGATATAGATGAAATCCCTGAGAGAAATATGAAAATAGTGATTGGCGACTTCGATGCTAAAGTTGGAAGAAATAATCAAAGGATAAAGAATGTGATGTGTGTCGAGGGTTTTGGCGAAGTTGCAAATAAAAATGGAGCACATTTCATATGTTCCTGTTCAGCAAACAGTCTTGTCATTGAAGTACTCTGTTCCAACAGAAGAACATCCCCAAGTATACATGGACTTCACCATATGGCAATTACAAAAAACTGATAGATGATATTACAGCACATTTCATAAGTTTCTGTTCAGCAAACAATCTTGTCATTGGAGTACTCTGTTCCAACATGAGAACATTCACAAGTATACATGGACTTCACCAAGTGGCAATTACAAAAATCAGATAGATCACATTGCCATTAATAAAGAGAGAAGGAGGACTCTGAGAAATATAAGCAGCTATAGAGGTTCAGATATTGGTAGTGATCACCAGCTCCTCAATGCCCCACTCAAATTAAAACTGAAAACACCCAACAGAGACATAGATAGAATACCTATGTTTGATACAACTAAGCTTCTAGAGGAAGAGCACAGATAAACTTTTGCAATTGATTGTAGGAATCGATTTGCAGTCGTAAAGACTTTAAGAGACGAAACCAGACAATTTATAAATAATGGTGTGATATTAAGAACTTATATCAGTCAGTTAGTAGTGAAGTCTTGGGACATATAGTTACAAGGAAAAAGACATGGATATCGAATGATACTTAAGATACTATAAAAAGAAGACAAAGACAGAAATTGATTATTGAAAGTTTTCGAGGAAGTAATGAAAATTACAAGGTAGAGCATAATAAGTATTCCAGTATTGACAGCGAGGTCAAAAGAAAAGCCAGGAGTGACTGGAGAGAGTAATTAGACAGTAAAGTGGATGAGGCCAACAAAGCTACGAATTCAGGAAGTGGCTATGGTGTGAGAATTGCTCATAGAATTATTCCTGCAATCTCGAAGAAGCACATACCCATTAAAAAGAGAGATGGCTCTGTTATAGAAACAGAAGATGAAAAAGACAACGTTGGATGGAACGCTTTAGTGAGGTTATGAAAAGGGCAAATGAAGGGAATAATTTGATTGATATACCTGAAGCTGAAGAAGACCTTGATGTGCCCATGAAGGGTTTCAGTGTGTTTGAAGTCAAAACAAAGAATTCCAGAAAGCTCAGAATCTGAAGAGGAGGAAACCTACTGTTTGATATGTGTAGAATGTGTAGAACCCTTTTCCAACAGCAAATCATGAGAAATCTGGGTGCAATGCCTGGGTTGTAAAAGTTAGGTTAATGAAAATTGTACTGATAAAAATTTGTTTTTTGCTTGTAATCACTGTGATTCAAATGAGGAATCAGACCTTCTTCCCCTTCCTTGCTTTGAAAGTGTAACATTTATTTTGTTATTTGAATGTTTTCACAGACTAAATTGAAGGTTTAAAGTATTTCATTCGATCTGATTTTCCGTTATTTAAAGTGAGAATTATGATTCAAAGGGTAGTGTTTATTTTCTTATTTTCATAACACAAACTGTGATTTACAATAAGTTTCCCTTTTGGGCATTCAAATACTAGTTTTATTTTCTTGTCTGCCAGAGATAGTTTTCAAAGATAAAAAAAAAACATTTGTTTAAACATTTGTTATATTAAGTGCTGTGATTTCTAAGATATTATGAATAGGTGTTCTACTAAATAGTGTTTAAATAGTCTTGAAAAGAGACAAAAAATTATGAGCCAACTTGTCCCTCAGTGTGTGCCAACTTACCCCGCATGTGGGGTATGTTGGCACATGTGAGAAATATCTTTTGAAACCAATTTGTGTTTTTATTTGATCATGAACCAACGTCTGTGATAAAATGAAATTTAGTCTGATGTTTATATTTTTCATTCCTATAATAAAATCTCCAAAATACACAATACTTTTATACTTATGAATAAAAATGTAAAAAGTGTGCCAACTAGCCCCGGTCTCCCATATATAACTATAAAAACTTCAGAGAAAAAAAAAGATAGAATAGCATGCCTGCGTTTGCCCTCAAGCAAGAAAACTAATCCAATACAATGGAAGATTATAGTACAGAGGCAATGGCACTACCCAAGAATAATGTATAATGGTTTGATTTTGTAGTGTCCTTTTTCCTAGAAGAGCTGCCCACCATAACTAAAGTCTCTTCTATCTTTACCAAGGGAAAATCAACCCCTTGTGTAAGGAAGAATTGTTTTGGTGATTTCAGAGATATCAGGTGTATGAAGACAGGAGATTCTGTAAAATATAGGCCAGACTCTTCGGTACATGTATAAGCAAAAGAAAAATGAACCGTAACCAGGGAGACACATCCAATGTAGTACTGTGTGGCCAGTCATAGGACGAAATAACACTCTTGTGGTAGTGTACCAACCGTGTGTCACACGATTGTACATAGTAACGGCAATTAATTTTTTGTATATATTATGCTTGTATCTTTGCTCTCCCCTCGCACTGATAGAGACCTGAAAAAACATGTCTGTTTTTCTCACCGTTAACTGTTAACCGGTACGGTTGTCGGTTGAACATGAAATCGCCTGTTATGTTTTTAATGCCTTCTTTGCCTGGAGTTTTTATATATATATATATATATATATATATATATATATATATATATATATATATATATATATATATATATATATATATATATACATATATATATATATATATATATATATATATATATATATACATATATATATATATATATATATATATATATATATATATATATATATATATATATATATATATATATATATATATATATATATATATATATACGTATATACTTATGTATGTATATATATATATATATATATATATATATATATATATATATATATATATATATATATATATATATATATATATATATATATATATATATATATATATATATATATATATATATTCATATATATATATATATATATATATATATATATATATGTATACTATATTATATTATTTAAATATATATATATATATATATATATATATATATATATATATATATATATATATATATATATATATATATATATGTTCTAATATGTGTATGTAGATGTCTTGTATATCAAGGTAAATGAACTCAAAATTCATGAGTATTCCACAAAAACCTATGTGTCTGCATATTTGCAATAGCTGCATTTTGATAACAAAGGCAGTAGTTAGTTGCCGGTGGGCACTCGAGTTGATAAGTCCCTCATCTGTGAGGGTATTTGTGCAATGTGTACTTACGAACGAACCTTTTAAAATAAATGAAGAAAACCCATATGCCGACGTCTCATTATCCGTCTGCATGGGTCATATTGGTGTCAGGTGTAAAAAACTACGTCGGTTGTGTATGCTGTGAGTGAAGTTTTTCTTTGAGCCGGTGAAATAAAAGTTCAAGATGCCGAGATACACAAGGACTAACATAGCAGACACGGCTGTTGCTGAAGATGAGAATGAAGGAGCAGTGGGATATAGCATTCCCGAAGAAGAATATAAATAGGAAATCAAAACGCGATAATTGGAAAATAAGTTATATAATTTACAACAGTTAATAACAGACTGTTGGTGGAATGAGAACAGGACCTACGTGCAAGCACAGCATATCTGACGTACATGGACGAATTTCAAATGCACACAAGTTAAAGTACACATGTGCAGCCGAGTGAAGATACGCAAATTGTAGTTCGAAAGTTGCCAGAACTTCAGGCAAGTGTTAGGCCTTTTGACGATCAAAGGCCTAAAGAAGGTTTTCAATCAATTGAAGTGTTTTTGAGAGACTTTGAAGTAGCCACATATCGGTGGTCGGAAAAAGAAAAAGCTATTCAAATAATCAGATTACTGAAAGATGCTCCGGCAATGGAAGTAATGTGTTGGCCACAAGAAAGTTTAAGAAGTTATACTGAAATAAAACGACGTTTAATTGAGAAGTATGCATTGCCTGATGTGAGAAATGGAGACCTAACAGAAAATTACAAACCCAAAATACGGGAAGGTGAATCCGTTCTTAGTTTTGCAACTCTCATTTTTCGGGATTGCGATTCGTTTGCTAACCGGAGTGCCAATCTCCTAGAAGGTGATAAAAAGGCAATTGCCCGTAAACATATTCGCAGATTAGTAAACCTGTATTTATGTGGTTATTTGTTCAATGACAATCGCTCATTAGCAGACGTAGTGAGTGTGATAAAAAACATTTTAGACAGTTTGCCAGGAGAAAAAGGACTGGGAATAACAGGGCCGATTCCGAGAAGTTGGCAGCCATGAGAGGAAGTCGTCCCCAGAAGAGAGGTGAGGGGGAATGCAGTCAACATATTAGCAGATTCTTCAGATGTTGGCACTGTGGGGGAGAGGGGCACCGACTAGGGGAATGCCCCACACAAGGATCCCCCCGCTATTACACTTGTCAGGCCCACGGTCATTTATCTCAAGAGGGCCCAGCAAAAAACGCCCAGGGCGGCTGGGCTGGGTCGCATGCATACCTCTCCCCGCTCAACGTCCGAGGGAAAGGGAACACAGGAAGGGGGAGACGAGGGAGTTCGATGCCCCCTGCATGACATCACAAGCAGTAGCCGAGTAAGTGACTACGGACATGACATAGCAGGCACTGGGACTTCCATCGGTACACCTGACCTCACCCCCGCTACACTAGGGAGAGGACGAGGGAGCAGCGGCATGGCAGCGGAAGTCATTAACCCGTGCTCCATATCTCGTAATGGCCATCTGGGAATGTTAGCAGTTAGGATCGACCTGCAAGATAGATCCACCCGAGCGCTGATTAATACAGGAGCCAGTGTTTCATTGATTGAAAAAAAAAAATCTCCTCAAATCCACTAAAGCCAGCAGCATCCATTGTTCTTGACACGCCAGGAGGAAATACACTGCACGTAAACGATACATCAATCGTCCAGTTCAAGGTGGGGTCTGTTAAGTTTACACATGATTTTTTCGTCTTGCCCACCTTGGGATTTCAAGGAATAGAGGCTATACTTGGATTAGACTTTATATCTAATAATCAAATTTGCATTTTTGGGGAAAAGATACAATAACAGTAAAAGCAGGAGGGTATATTTTTCCGATAGAAAGTCATGGGGCAGTAAGTGCGTGTGTTATCTCGGAGAGACATTTAAGTAAGGTATCGGCTATACCTGAGAGAGGTGAAGTGTTGTCCCCCCAGACCCTTACGAGCATATCTGTGACCCCGTGTCGCCCTCTTGCGGAAGGAACCAAAGTAGTTGTTAAACCCCATGACAATTGGGCCCATATGATATTAGAGGGCTTGACAGAAATTAAAGAGAGCATAGCTGATATAACGATAGTTAATTTGTCTAATAAAAGAGTTGTTTTAGGAAGTGATTCTGTGTGTGAATTAGAGTTTTGTGAAATTGCTTATAATGGGATGTCAGGAGCCATAACTCCAGCCCGCACTGACGAACGCACTCAGAATTTGATTATGCAAGCGCGAAAATTATGTCTCTCAGAATATCAGCCTGTAGTTAGTGATATTGTCGATAATTATTCAGATGTATTTGCATTTGGAGATGAGCCACCCGGGAGGATTGATCAATTTCCCTTTAGCATTGAAACTGGGCAGGCGGAACCAATCAGGTCAAGGCCTTAGAATGTACACAGTCATTTCCAGGGAGAGATAGAAAGGGAAATTAATAAATTAAGGGAACAAGGGATAATCAAGGAGAGTGAATCCCCCTGGGCTTCTCCAATTGTAGCTGTTAGGAAAAAGGATGGCTCGGTAAGATTGTGTGTTGATTATAGGAAACTGAATGCAATTACTAAGGATAATGCATTCCCTTTGCTCTCAATTGAAGAATTACTTGTGAAAGTACGGGATAGCAAATATTTTACAACAGTTGATTTAAAATCTGGATACTATCAAATACCCATTCAGGAAGACAGTAAATGTAAAACGGCATTATAGGTAACGGTCAATTATTTTAGTTTAATTTTCTTCATTTCGGTGTTAAAAATGCCCCAAGTCATTATTCTAGAGTAATGATGGCGGTTTTGTCGCCCTTAATTGGCCATAATGTTCTTGTTTATTTAGATGATATAATAATTACAGGAAAAATGTCCGAAGAACATAATAATAATATTCGTAAAATCTTAGAAGCATTGCGACATAATGGTAGGTAAATAAATTTGTCAAAGTGCAAATATTTCTGTGAACAGGTCAAATTTTTAGGTCATATAATAACCCCAAAAGGTATCCAACCATGCCCCAGTAAAGTAGCGGCTATTACAGATTTCCCCAGGCCACGTAACTCTATGGAAGTGGCTTGATTCCTTGGGCTCGCTGTGTATTACCGTAAATTCATAAGAGATTTTGGAGAGATAGCAAGACCCTTTGATGCTTTAAAGAAACAAAAAGTAATAAATTAGGTTGAAGAAGAAGAAAGGGCCTTTAACCTTTTAAAAGCTGCCTTAACTAGCAATGAATTACTCGCATATCCTAGATTTGATTGCCGGTTTATAGTGACAACAGATGCGAGTAGCGTAGCTATTGGTGGTGTAGTTTCTCAACGAGATGATAAAGGCAGAGAGCGACCCATTTGTTTTGCTTCTCGGGGGTTAAAAGGGGCAGAAAAAAATTATAGTACATTTGATCGAGAGGCTTTGGCTATTCTTTGGGTTCTAGAGAGTCATCGGTTCTTTTTATTAGGTCAGTCGGTTGAGTTGCAAAGCGATGATCGCCCCTTAAGTGATTTGTATTATAAAATTGATTTGACCTCTCGTCAAGCAAGATGGATTGAGATATTAAGGGGTTTTCACCACATAAAAGGTAAGGCTAAAAAAGTAGCTGATGTTCTCTCTAGATGTGCAGTAATAGGAGTAACAACTAGGGCATAAAAGAGGAACGAAGAACATAATCAAAATAGTGAAGACCCCCATCAAAATAGAGAAAATAGAGAACGGGATGAGAGTTCTCGCGATGCACATGCAGTAGATGGGAGAGAGAAAGAGAGTCGACTCGGGAGAGAGAGAGAGAGAGTCGACTCAGGAAAGAGAAAGAGCCGACTCAGGAGAGAGAGAGAGAGAGAGAGAGAGAGAGAGAGAGAGAGAGAGTCGACTCAGGAAAGAGAGAGAGCCGACTCGGGAGAGAGAGAGAGAGAGAGAGAGAGAGAGAGAGAGAGATGAATTTATGCGGATGACCGAGGACATGACCAGGGGTGTCCAGAATGAATGCCCTGATGATACAGGTTTAATTGACTTGGCAGGTTGGGACAAAAAAGAAGTCTGAGAGGGAAAAAAAAAGAGGAATGGATGGAAAGAGTGCGAGCAGTGATTAAAGGGGAATCGGAGAGTCATCCGCCATTTCTGAAGGTGCCTCGTAAGAATTCTTTTTATTGAAAATGATGTCTTATATTGTGCTTACGAGAAGAGGGGAGGGGAGTTTTGTGCACGGGTAGTTCTTCCTCCCTCCTTAATTAAACAAGCCATCCACATTGTACATGCAAGTCCGTATGCTGGGCATTTAGGGATTGATAGAACATTAAGGAGAGCATGTGAATCCTTCTTTTGGTTACGAATGAAAAAGTCTATAGGGAATTATATAAAAGGTCGTCATGCTTGTAACTGTTTGAAAGAACATATAAACACTGTACCGGAAGCCAGAGTGTGGCCGATAGTTCTCATTAAATTTTATATAGTGCATATGGATGTAGTAGCACCATTTCCTACTTGGGTAACACAACATAAGTATATATGTGTATTTCTGGATGCATTTACTCGGTACACTCATACTTACGCAATGTTGGATAAATCTGCAAATTCATTAGCCCAGGCTCTGTGCTCTTTCATTACTAGGTTTGGTTGCCCAAAAATTTTGATAAGTGATAATGGTGTTAAGTTTATAAATAAGGTGGTGAAATCAGTCATGGACTTGATGAAAATTGAACACTTTTCAGTGATCGCATATAGGCCTTCAGCAAATGGCTTAGTAAAGTCGCATAATAGGGAAGTAGTGTGAATTTTGCGTTACTTAGTGGCTGATGACCCTCTTCATTTGCACGCCATGCTTACTACAGCTGAGCTAGCTTTGGACATTGCATATATTGCATCGCACAGGGACACTCCTTTCTTTTCAGTATATGGACAGGATCCTGTGTTACCGTATATAGTACTCATTAATTCACAACAATTGTCAAATTATTCAACTGAGCAATACCGTGTATAATTATTAAATTCATTGAGGAGAGTAATGTAAACCACTGAAAGGTTTTTGAAAAGAGCTAATAAAAATCACAGCTCTAATTATGATGGTCGGTTCAAAACCGCACCGGGAAAAGTATTTGTGGGCGATCGTGTGTATTTGAAACGATTATAACCTAGGAAACATAAACTAGACCCAGCGTATTTGGGTCCTTACCGAGTAAAGATGGTTAAGTCTAACAAAGTTGTGAAATAAAGCATTGATAATGGCGCAGTGTCTGAACATTATCAGGCACACATACATGTGTTACCTGAAGAGGTAGTTTTCAAAAGTGTTCCTCCTTACCCCTGTATATGTGACATCACTCGAGTTGATGAGTAGAACTTTTTTTCCTTGCTGTTGTTGTTGTTGTAAAAGACCTCATTTCTTCTTTCGACGGGTTTTACATAAACGTGATGATAACAATGTCTTATGTTGATGCTAAATTTATACGTAAAATGTTGTGGTAATTTCGCCAAGTGTGGAAATACATATAACATTGTCGAGTGAACCTAAAAACAATCAGGGGTTAAATAGGTCAAGTGAAATCCGTCAGGCGGATGCTGTATTATTCATGTATTTATATGATTCTTGGTTGCTGGGGCCGGGGCGGTTCCCGAATGACAAGTGGCTGCGGGAATAAAGTTCAGCCTTGAGGATAGGCAGTGTTAGTGAGTGTGTAGATGTGAATATCTCATACTTGATGTTATAAGAAAAGGGCGGGAAGATAAATGATTTTCTCGGGAAAACGGCTAGTGACCACCAGTTGAAAGTTGCAAGAGCAAGTGTTGTAGTGTTTTAAATAAATGATGAAACAGTGGTATTGAGATGTGTTGTGAAATTGTGCCGTAAACCCGTACAAGTAAAATCGAGGGATGAAGGAATATCTATTCCTACCCCTGTCACGCCCAAGAACCCCGTATTGCCCGCAACCACAGTAAGGTTATTGATGAGGTTATGTAGACCTGATGTTATGATTTTTTTTTTCACTTTGGGTATTCTGTGTTTTGGTTGCAGAGGTCTTAAGAAGAAATGAGTGAAATTATTTATATTGTATTGTGTACATTTTTACATGCAATATTTAATTTTTTAATTTTTTGTGGAAGATGTGTCTTTTTAGGGGGGGGGTGATTTCAACACACACACACACACACACACACACACACACACATATATATATATATATATATATATATATATATATATATATATATATATATATATATATATATATATATATATATATATATATATATATATATATATTAGGTTGCATTTCTTTTTATTACATGCCATGCCTATTCCGGGTTGGAGTGTCCTCCATATTTCATTGACTACTGTAGTGAGGGCGAGTGCACACCTCCTCCTAGAGTGAGTAGCTTGAGGGGGGGGGGGGTAATGTTCTAATTCGTGTATGTCGATGTCTTGTATAACAAAGTAAATGAACTCAATATTGATAAGTATTCCACAAAAACCTGTGTCTGCATGTTTTTCAATAGCTGCATTTTGATAACGAAGGCAGTAGTTAGTTGCCGATGAGCACTCGAGTTGATAAGTTCCTCATCTGAGAGGGTATTTATGCAATGTGTACTTACGAACGAACCTTCTATAATAAATGAAGAAATATATATATATATATATATATATATATATATATATATATATATATATATATATATATATATATATATATATATATATATATATATATATATTGAATATTATTGTAATATTTTCTTACATAGATGCAGCCTTTACGTTTCAAAGGTTTTTCATGTTATTATTATTATTATGATTATTACTATTATTATTATTATTAAATGCTAAGCTACAACCCTAGTTGGAAAAGCAGGATGCTACAAGCCCAGGGGCCCCAACAGGGAAAATAGCCCAGTAAGGAAAGGAAATAAGGAAAAATAAAATATTTTAGGAATAGTAACAATATTAAAATAAATATTTCCTATTTAAACTATAAAAACTTTAACAGAAAAAGAGGAATAAAAACTAGATAGAAAAGTGTGCCCGAGTGTACCTTCAAGCAAGAGAACTCTAATCCAAGGCAGTGTAAGACCATGGTACAGAGACTATGGCACTACCCAAGAATAGAGAACAATGGTTTGATTTTGGAGTGTCCTCCTAGAAGAGCTGCTTACCATAGCTAAAGAGTCTCTTCTACCCTTACCAAGAGGAAAGTAGCCACTGAACAATTACAGTGCAGTAGTTAACCCCTTGGGTAAAGGAGAATTGTCTAGTAATCACAGTGTTGTCAGGTGTATGAGGACAGAGGAGAATATGTAAAGGATAAACCAGACTATTCGGTGTCTGTGCAGGCAAAGGGAAAGAACCATAACCAGAGAAAAGGGTCCTATGTAGTACTGTCTGGCTAGTCAAAGGACCCCATAACTCTCTAGCGGTAGTATCTCAACGGGCGGCAGGTGCCCAGGCCAACCTACTACCTACAAAAGCACACGTTTGAGTCGCGCTGTCAGCACTCCGTGCATGTACATTTCCTGTCTTTTTGTTTCCCTTGGCATGAGCTGTTCGCCTTGCCGAGCACCACTGTTCCAAACCCCTTTGCTGTGTAGAATAAAGGCTATCTATGACTCGGGATTTTATTTCTCCCTCCGTGGAAACATTTGTCTTCATCTGCAAGACCTCCTCACATACCACTAAGGAACCCTGGCGTAAGAATTCAAAGTGTCCTGCCATCAATGCCACTTGCAGACACTGTGGCCGAGTGACCCACTACGCCAGATGTTGCCAACAGCAGATTCACACTGAGTGGTTCGTTCACGTTTCGTCTTCGTACGGCTTTCGCTCGTAAATTATTATCACATAAAAACCAACGGATAAGTTCATACTATATGGATCGTTCTTCGTTCGTATTTTGTACATCTTTCGTTCGTACGGCTCGGATATGTTTGGCAGAAATTTCCGACGTATGGAACGTGTATCTACGAAAGGTATGCGTATTCTACCGCATAGTGTGAACAAAGATATATAAGATTTTGATAGAAATTAAAGGTATCAGAGAAAAATATTCTCTCTCTCTCTCTCTCTCTCTCTCTCTCTCTCTCTCTCTCTCTCTCTCTCTCTCTCTCTCTCTCTCTCTTTATATATATATATATATATATATATATATATATATATATATATATATATATATATATATATATATATATATATATATATATATATATATATATATATATATATATATATATATATATACACACACATATATATATATATATATATATATATATATATATATATATATATATATATATATATATATATTTAAGTAGTAAAATGTTATATGAATAACAGTTTTGTGAAAAATAATGTATAGTGAATAATATTTGGATAAAATTTTGATTGTATAACACACTGAGTTTAATATTAACCTGAAGCAAACAGCGTGTCTCTCCCTTGGTGAAATATCTTTTTTCTTGAAGGTTAGTATTGTCCTTGGACAGATTATCTTAATTTTTCTTAATAAAGTCATTGAATTGAAATATTGACATTCTAAAGTACTGGTAAGACCTTATTTCATCATCTAGTAATTGTTTACAAAGAGTACAGTACTGTCCTTCCAACTTCCTCTTCATTACACACTTTCGTCATCTATAAGTAATGCTATTGCAGTGAGCTGCTTTACAATAATTTAACTTTGGTGCCATATGACAGCAACAGCTGTATCCACACAGAACATATCCGAAACATATAGTGTGAATACACTGACATTTTGCTGGAACGTAAACAAACCATATCCGTAGGAAAGCGAACTATGACAGGCCGAGAGAGGATGTGACTAATAAGGCAGGATGAAAGCAACTGAGTAACTTTATTACAGAACATCCGTTTATATATACATAAACTCCAGGCAAAAAGGACATAAAAACATAACAGGCAATTTCATGTTCAACCGACAACCAGAGCTGTTAACGGTGAGAAAAACAGACACGTTATTTCAGGTCGCTATCAGTGCGAGGGGAGAGCGAAGATACAAAGCATAATATACACAGAAAAAAAAAGAAATGTCGTTACTACGTACGATCGTGTGACACACGGTTGGTACATGGCTCCCCCCCAAAAAAATGACATACTAAACATGATAAATAGGGTGCCCTGATCTAGAGAGGCGAACTGTAGGCGGGTCATCTGGTAGGAGATAAGCAGGTTTTAGACGATCAATGGAGACCCAGTCTTCATTGCCACGAATGTTTAGTAGGAATGCTTTCGGATTGCGTCGGATCACAAGGAAAGGGACCTTGTAAGGGGTCGTTAGCGGTGGCTTACTAGTGTCGTTACATAGGAAGACGTGCGTTGCAGAGTGCAAATCTATCGGTATGTGATACTTCACTAGGGGCTTGTAAGTCTGGCGGCATGGAGTAGATTTTCCCAAAACGTGACGTATGAGCTGGAGATCGTCGGTGGAGGTTGCAGAAGAAAAAAAATGGCAGGGACGACCAACGGGCCGCCATACACCATTTCAGCTGCCGACATGTCAAGGACATCTTTAGGAGTGGTCCTTACTCCCAGGAGGACCCAGGAAAGCCGATTAAACCAGATGGAATCCTTGCAGCGGGACATCAAAGCTGCTTCGAGGGTGCGATGAAAACATTCAACCATTCCATAGGCAGCGGGGTTGTAGGCAGCTGTCTGATGTAAGGTGATGCCCAGGAGATTTGCTAATGATGTCCACTATTGAGATGTGAAAGTGGTACCCCTGTCAGAAGTAATATTCTCAGGGATACCAAATCTTGAAATCCATCATGAGAGTAAGTCAGATGTATATGATTTGGATGTAGCAGTTTCCATGGGAATGGCTCAGGCCAACGAGTGGAACGGTCAATGGTGGTAAACAGGTAACGGTGTCCTTGTGATGTGGGTAGGAAGCCTACAACATCGACGTAAATGTGGGTGAAACGACGCTGAGGTTGAGGAAAGATGCCCACTCCAGAATCTGTGTGTCGATGTACTTTGGAAGTTTGGCAAGAAGTACAGGTGCAGACCCAATCCTTAGCATCCTTAGAAATGCCTTGCCAAATGAAATTCGTCTTCAGGAGCTGTGCAGTAGAACGGCACAAGGAATGTGAAAGGCAGTGAAGGAAATCAAACACCTGTCGGCGCATGAGAGCAGGAATCCAAGGTCACGGTCTACCAGTACTGACCTCACAGAGGAGGGTGGTGTTGGAGTCATCGAGTGGATGTCTTCCCAGCGGAGGGATGTGCAGGATGTCCTACATGCTTAATACTCTATATCGTGTCCCTGGGCTTCAGCCAAGGCGTTGTAATCCAATCCCAGTTAAACGGCAGCCAACGTGTTTCTTGACAGGGTCTCGGCATCGGGATTCATTTTCCCAAGGATGTGTTGAAGGGTGCAATTGTATCCAGTCATGGGGGAGAGATGTCGGCGTTTACGTGCGGACCAGGCGTCAGACTGTCGAGTGAAGGCGTGCACCAGAGGCATGTGGTCTGTGCGAATGACGAAGAGCGTACCTTCTAAGAAATGGCGAAAGTGACGGACAGCCAATTGCACCACCAGCAATTAGCGATTGAAGATAGAATAACCCGATTCTGCCATGGACAGTTATCTGCTGAAGATGGCCAATGGGCGAGTGAGCCGTTGACCACCTGTTCGAGTACTGCACCAATAGCGACATCGCTGGCATCGGTGGAGAGAAGGAGAGGGGCATGTGGGATGGGAAAAGTGAGTGCTGCAGCAGTTGATAGGGCTTTCTTTGCATTGCAAAAGGCCACTTCTTGAACGAGACCGCACTTCAGGTCTTTTGGCTTGCCCTTGAGGAAGGCGTAGTGGGGAGCAAGAGTGGCGGCAATGGCTGGCAGAAAACAGTGGTAATAGTTGATCATGCCCAAGAATTCCTGCAGTGCTTTGACGGTCAAGGCCGTGGGGAAGTTCTGAACGGCTACTACCTTTTCAGGGAGGGGATGGACTCCTTCAGGAGTGATGCGGTGCCCTAAGAACGACACTTCGTTGGCGCCAAAGGTACACTTGTCGTACCAGGCTACAAGGCCGTTTTGCTGCAAGCGGTCGAGCACGATTCGCAGGTGAAGGAGGTGTTCCTCTTTTGAGTAAGAGAACACAAGTATGTCGTCCACATAACATACACAGAAGGGAAGGTGCCCTAAGATTCCATCCATGAGATGTTGAAAAGTGGCCACAGCATTATGACGGCCAAAACAGGAGTAATTGAAGTTGTATGTACCAAACGGAGTG